>NC_052500.1:6869096-7171038 GCF_016617805.1 Bactrocera tryoni
TCCTGTATAACTTGTCGCCTTCGGTTTTCATTTTGACTACCTTTCCTAGCCAACTATCCACTATTGCTATGTTATGGTAGTGCTAGTACTTTGTGTCTGTCCACATAGTTCGGTGTGAAAAGATTTACTTCATGGCCCAGCATTATATGGTGGCATTTACCGTCCTCTCTCTAATATCTCCATTCAGTATATTAGACGCTACGTTTGGCGCCAATTAGAGATTTTAAGTGTAGCCAGGTCCTTCCCCACCTGGTCTTTTCAACGAAGTGGAAGTCCCCCCGGCGAGTACTGCGCCGAATACTTTCAGAGCTGAAGTGTTTCCATCCATTCGGACGACATGACCTAGCCAGCGAACCGGTTGATAGTAGATTAGGCTCTATAAATCTATAATCTATTTTCAGTAGATTAGTCTCTTTTTTATGGAAACATTTCTATACTCACAAAACCTTGTTCAAAAATTCCTCAGCCCGAAAAGATAATGAAGCAATTCGATATAAGTTTGATGTAAGACGCTCTGTCAATATTAGCTTTTGCCTACCGGACCGCTGTAGAGCTTTTCAGACAGAAGTGGCTGCTGTAAAGATGGTGGTATACGTACTACTATGAAGTGCTGCTTTTTTAAGAAGGACAGCAGCTCGTCAATGCAAGCTCTGATCTCGCTAGCTGTTCACTCAAAGCTAGTAAAGGAGTGTTTGTCCTCACTATAACAAGCTACAAGCTACTTTATCATCAGAGTCGTTTGGTTTTGGGTTCATAGTGGACAACTGCCAAGCTGATGAGCTAGACGAGTGAGATCTCCATTAGCGTCTTGCGTTTTAGCACTGAACTTATGAATTTCGCGTGACCTTAGCAGGCGCTAGTCGACAACCAACTCTTGTACGAATGCAGGATTCTTTTGGCCTAGAGTAGAACACAGGAGATCTACTGAACTCATTTCTCCTAGGAAAGTTCATCTTGCCACAATCGTAAGGGTTCTAACTGGATACTGTCCAATAGGCATTAATGCTAGTTATCAAAGTTGTAAGGAGGAGGCTGAGGTGGAAACATGCAGACACTTTGCTTTCCATTGCACAGCCTTTGCTAGATTGACCCTAAAAAATATCGGAAGTCTTACCTTCGCGAAACTTAAAACTTAGCCGAAACTGACATTACCTGTCCCAACGAATTTATGTTAGGCTCACAGAGCTTTGTCGATTTTATATAAGAGTTTTAGGTACCATAACGGACTGGCATTCTAAGCTGTCCAAGGACAGGGACGTTCCTAGATCGACCCCATTAACCTAACCTAACCTACTTGGGTTTGAGGTCGTTTAGCTCGTAAAGTTTATGCAAATAATTGGCCCATATATGTGTACCGAAGAATACTCGTTCGTAAAACTCTGAATTATAGAGCTGGAAAGCTCATCTTGCGAAAGTTTAATGGTTCATAAATATTTTATAACAGGAAATTCGGTACTCTAGATAGTTATAAGGATATATAGTATAGTATACTTTCATATATAACGGATTTCAGAAAATATTGAAAAGTGTTTAAGTGAAGAACTAGAAATTATTAAAAAAAAGTCAATTGCCGTGCTTTTACGACAACTAAGCTTTGTTAATAGCATTTCACGGCATTAGCAGTACTACTTTTGTGTGTAATTATACCTACATAAATATGCTTGTTGCTAGTATTATTCCTTATCTACCAGATAATCTCCTTCTTGGCTTATAAATTTCAAATTTGACATCTGAAATATTTAACCTCAATTTACAACAACTTTTACCAAATAGTTTCGGCAAATTCGTTACAATTTACATATGTATATGTATGTATGTATGTATGTTGCGTTAAGGCGGACATAAATATTTGCCGAACTGGTATACACATGTCCTCACTCATGCAATTGCTTTTATCAGCGGATCATCAGCATAAGACGCTATCGCATGTAGAAATCGGATACAGTGATTTCCTTCAGTTTCCTTGTTTTTGTTGTTGGTGTTTCAATCAGCTATTGGCTCAGCCAAGCATGGCAGGCGACAGCCAACCAGTTTGCAATTGAGCCTGTGGCTTTAATTTCGTAAATTATCGCAAAATTTATTTTTATAGGCGAAGTGCTAAATTTAACTTAATCAACGGCTGTTTGCCTGTATGTGTGCGTTCATTTGCTATCCACCAGCTGCAGGAAGAGTGCAGCTCACATTTTTTATTTTAATAAAAGCAAAATAAATTGCATAAAAAATTCTTGCGTGATATAAATTCACTCAGCTGCGATATGCACAAAATGCGGATATTATTGCGTCAATAAAATGTCAAAAATTAAATGCAAATTTGTTGTAAAAAATTAAAAAAAAATACATAATTGTATTATGCGTAATAAAAGCTGCCTACAACACAATTACATACATGCAAATTGCATAGCGGTACTGTCATACGCATGCGCGCGCCGCTTCATTGGATGCAACCGACCGCCAACAGCTACCTGAACGGCTGTGACATGCCGCGCCACCGCTACGCCCAACCCATTTATGCAGCCGTTCATTCCGCGCACTAAATTGTCGTTGCGCATGCGCAGAAGGCATGCGCATACACGTATCTTAACGTGTATTTGTGACTGCATGTCAAGCATGGCGCACAAGACGCAGGCGTTCGACATTGAACGCACCTGGCTGCGGGGAGCGGTGCGCAATTTATGAAATATTTATATATTTTTATTGAAAAAATTATAAAAAGATAATAAAATTTACTAAAAGGAAATAATAAACATATTCGCGCTATCGTCCAACGCTCAGCAGTGGGCCGTCAGCTGCCGCTGGCACTTTAGCACTTATCGGCGCATTTAAGTGGAGCAGCGCCACAGCTGTGACCAACGCACAGCGCCAGCTAAAGCAATGCGCTCAATGCCTGGAAGGGTTTTATGCGTTTATATAGATATTTACGCATTGCGCAATTGACGTACGCCCCGCCTGTGTCACGCCAGCCACCGCGCGACTGCTCAAACAAAGTCGGCAAACCGCGCGCCTGCCTCATATACGAAACCTCTCCATGTTTGTGTAAATTGGTGGTTTGTTTGTTGGCACAATCTTGAATGGGGTGAGCACCGATCATTTGCTGGAATTAGTAGTTATTTGTTTTACATAAATATTTTTACTGGAGGCCAATTTTTAGCTATCACTTAATTATACTAGTACTGTCACGTCATTTTATGGACTACTACTGACCCAAAAAAAAATGTATTCAAACAATTTTGAAGCTGCTGGAATATGTAATTACTAATTAAAAACTAGAAGCTTTGCAGCAAGCTCTGCTTCTGGAGAGTGGTCAAATGAAATTTTAGAAATTGTATTACATTATAATAATTTTTTACAACCGTGTTCGATTCATCACTTCGCTGCTTGCTATGTTTCTCTTCACAATAAAGTACATTCAACTCAAGAGAGTTTGTGGAGGCAATTAAGAGATATAGTTTTAGTCTATATTGATTTTAATTTTGTTTCATTTATACCAGTTGACCGTTCGAATCTCCACTTTTCAAGTTTTTCCACATTGTATCGTTAAATTCAACCGAAGAGAGTGTGTGGAGGCAATAAAGTGGTTTACTTTCAGTCTACACTTGTTAATTTCATTTATACCAGTTGGTATAATACGAGTATATAGTATCAATATCTGATTATACCAGATTTCTTCATTTATAACAATAGATATAATTTCAGTATCTATCATCCATTTGTGATTATATCAATTTATTTTATTTATACCAGTTGCCTCTTCGATTCTCCACTTTCCAAGTTTTTCCAAATTGTTCAGTTTAATTAAATTTAAGAGTGTGTACATAGGCAATAAAATGGCATAATTTCAGTCTATATTGTTTACATTTTGTTATACCAATTCATTTAATTTATACCAGTTTGGTATAATTCCAGTATATTTCATCCATATTTGGATATTCCAATTTATTTTCTTTATATCGGTTGCTAGTTTCCAGCCTATATTTTTTTGTATTTCATTATACCAGATTTCTTCTTTTATATAAATTGATATAATTTCAGTATATATCATCCATATTTGATTATAACATTTATTTTCTTTATACCAGTCGATTCTCCACTTCCCAAGTTTTTCCAACTGGCAAGTAGCTAATGTAATCCAGACACTATATTGGTGGCAAATGAATAACTAGATGCTTGATTTTACTATGTATATAATTCTGGTATAACACATACTTAAAATACAAAAATTCTATATATTCTTTGAGTACCTTAAAGGACCTATTAGTTGGTTTTAATCATGCCAATTTCGTTGCTTCTAATAAGTATTAGAAATACACATATTAAACTGGCATTCCTTGAAAACTGGTATTGAACACAAACTCGAGTTTATTCGTCACTTTTGCGTTTAGTAAGAAAAGCTATTCTCAACCTTGAAACACCATTTTTGTTATCTTTGTTGGCATCTAAAATACAAAAAAATCGATGTAAGTCTAGAATCTATATCTCCTTACTTTCAATTTAAAAAATGAATCCTTAATTGTTTATTCGACAGCTATTTGTAAACATCAGTTCACAAGTCAAAAACAACTGATTCAAGCGTTGATTATACTCAGAACCAAAATACCTATATACATATATTGTATACGTATAATATTATAATGATAAGAAAGTACAAAAATTCACCGAGATTAAATGATAGCTATACCCAACTATATACCATATACGTATATACATTAATAATTCTTCGGAAGTAAGTGAGCAAACAGCTGATACGTTCTAAAAGGTTGAATCATTAAAGACATATTAACCATTCCACAAAAAGCATGTGCTTCGTTTGGCGCCATCGATTCACCACAGTTGTGATTGTTTTGTTTGAACTCTGCCTTCTTTGTAAAAAAAAAACATATTTTTGAAAACAACAACAAATTTTTGCACTTGAATTCAATAATCAGAGTCCATATGCATACCTCATTATAGTGGCTTTAACCGCTTGCTATTTTTTAGTGGTCCGTATACCAGTTTCATTGATTTATACCAGTTTCTTGCTCGATTCGCCATTTTTGAAACTTGTTGGGTCGTTTATTAAACTAGTATTTTTAATTTATACAAGCTGCTTGTTCTATTCGCCGTTCTTCGAACCTAGTGGCTCGGTTATTATACCAGTATATTTCATTTATACCAGTTGATTGTTCGATTTGCCCTTATTGAAACTTGACAGGTCGCTTATTACACTCATCTATTTCACTTATACCAGTTGATTGTTCGATTTGCCGCTCTTGAAATTTTACGGTTGGTTTATTATGCGAATTTTTTACATTTATACCAATTGATTATTTGACTTTCCGTTCTTTAAGCCTTGTGGTTCGTTTATTATACCAGTCTAATACATTTATACCAGCTGCATGTTCGATTCGCCCTTACTGAAATTTGACGGGTCGCTTACTACACCTACCTACTTCATTTATAGCAGATAATTTTTAGATTCGACGGTCTTGAAACCTGGCGGGTCATTTATTATACGGGTCTATATCATCTATACCATTTATTAGTTCGATTGCCCGTTTTCGAAAATTAGCGGCTCATTTATTATACCAGTATATTACATTTATACCAGTTGCATGTTCAATACGCCCTTATTTGAACTTAGCGGGTCGTAGACATTTATCACATATCCCAGAAAGAATACAATTTAGTTACTTTACTTTCTTTCCAATACCTCTCTACCATTCATCTCTTAGCATCGCTATCTGACGTTACCAAAGTTGACTCTCAAGGTTTCAATACCAACAACATAATACAAACACATTCAAACTGCTTTTAAAAAATACTTTATAAGTCGACTTCGGTCACCACAAATTTAACCCCCTTATTCTAGTACGCCTATGACTATCAACTACAACTGTGATGCTGCACATGAGAGTTCTGTCAGAGACAAAATTGGCTGCCATTCAAAATATTTTTCGCAAACACCACAAACAATTGCACTTAGTATAGGTATATATGTATATACATAGAAATAAAAATGAAAGAAAGTATTCTGTGTCAACTACTTGAAAGAGGAAATCCATTGCAATGACGGTACTTCGAATGCGCGGGAACTTTGGGGGGATTTTATGAAAATTACGAAAATAAAATTCTCTTTCTCGACCTCCGTTATATAAATCAGTAGCAAAGTGCTTGCGAGAAGTGTTAGGCGCTTTTTTCAACGCTTGGTCTTCGGCCACTTCTCTACACACTGCTGGCGCTGGCTCCGCGCTCGGGTTATTACTATTAAATATTATCATTTAACAAAGTGTTGTTATTGCGCGTACTGTTGCTGTTGTTGTTGGTGCTGCAGCAGCGTTAATGTGGCAAGCAAACAGCATCATACCGGCAGGCGAACGGCAACGTCAGACTCATTTTAATTGCTTTTAATTGAAAAACACAACAACAATTGCAAACAAACTAAAAAACAAGAGCAGCAAAGTCAATGAAATAAAAAGCAATAACAAAAATAATTTCAGCTGCAGCAGCGAGAACAACAGCAAGCCGTAGCAATGGCTGTCCGTAGCTGCCACCGCTGCGTACAATAGTCCATGCCAGTGCGCGCTCGAACGCGGCAACGAAGCAAATACACTGAAATCATGAAACAAAAAAAAAATTAAATAAAAAGTAAAAACTTACTAGAAAAGCAACAACAGCGGGCGCATCGTTTGGCAATGAGCCACCCAACTAATTGAGAGTGTCAGCTGTGTAGCGCCGCGACGCGCGCTCTTTACAGTCGCCTGGCAGTGCGCTGTGCGGTGGAATGAAGCGCAGTGAATTGGTTTTTAGCGCGTGACATTTCGAAAACGACCGAAGCGACAACCGCGACAACGAACAGCGACATAAACAAACCCAAATTTTTTAATTATCGCACGAACAACATATTGATCAGCTGTGTAACGCGAAAGTGACAAACAAAAAAACGAAAACGAAAACAAATTTAAGTACCAACGCGGAGAATAAAACGGCGGCGAAAGGCCCAGCGCGCGCGGCGACCTTAGGGCGCGCATTCACGTACGCAAGCGCGCGCGGCCGCCGTTCCTTGCAGCGGTCGGTGTGACAGCGCGGTTGTGACGCCCAGCAGCGATAAATAGTAGAGAAGAAGCGCTACGTAGCAGTCGCACAGCGTGAAGTGCTTTAACGCCGGGCGCGCGTAGTTAGCATAGCCGAATTTTTTTCCATAAACAGTCGCCGCAAGACAACAGCGCGCGTTGGTTCGATATCACAAAGTGTACTTAGTTTGAATAAATTGTAGTGAATTAAAGTTTTTTCTGTCTGCCGTGCTCCGTCAAATCGCCAATCATGAATATGTTTCGCATCAATAACAAGAACAACAACACAAGCGATGTTGGGCAACGCGATACGCGTCACTTGGAAGATCAACTGGTGGAATTGCGCCGCGAACTGCAATTAGTGCGTGAGGCGTTGCATCGCAAATCACTCAAATGCGCCATATTGCAGCAGGAGCTCGAGAAGAGTCAGTGCACGACATGCCATCAATTGCTGAGCATCGTCTCGACCGGCAGCGATACAACACAACCCGATGGTGAGCCTGAGGAGGACGATGATGCGTGCGCCTCGAGTAACGGTCACACAGATGTCATAACTAAACTGCAAGCCGAACTGCAGTTAAAGGACGCGCGCCTCGTAAAGAATCGTGATAAAATACGTTTTCTCTGCAGCAGCATAGCGCGCTTGCAACAGGAGTGCGCGAATAAAGATCAAACAGTGACGGAACTGCAAAATGAATTGGATAAATTTCGGCAGGTGGTGCGTCCGCTGACGCAAGTATTCCTGCAACACACCGCGGAGGGTATTGAAGCGGCAGCAGCAGTTGCGGCACATAGCGGCATGGAATCCACGCGCATGATTGCAACGGGCAGTGAGCCGCGCATAAAGCGGCAGGGCTACAGCGCGGAACCGCTCTCCGATCTAGTGGACGCGGATAGCGAGCTGATCAAGATACCCAAATCAGAGCTGTAAGCGCGGGGAAGGGTGGCACGCCAGCATAGAAAAGCGTACACAAATCAAAATTTGTATTTTTAAATATTCTTGTATATATGTATGCTTGTGTATAGCAGCTTTGCGCGTGCAAAGAATTCTGCCAACGCATCATTTGCTTTTATTAATATTTTTATTATTATTGTAAATTGTTATTTTTGCCTGCTTTGTTTACCACTTAAGCAGCATTTTTATTTATTTTTTTATACTCCGTATATTTATGAATTTTCTCTCTCTCTCCCTGATTTCTTGTAGATCACGTGAACTCATCAAATCAGCCATATTGGACAATGATTTCATGAAGAATTTAGATATAACCCAAATACGCGAAATTGTCGACTGCATGTATCCCGTTAAGTATGCGGCAAAGAGTCTCATCATCAAGGAAGGCGATGTCGGCAGCATTGTTTATGTCATGGAAGGTGAGTAAACCCTCAAGAGTGAATAATTGTTTAAAGCAAAATACATGAAGTGAAGCCAAAATAGCATTGTTGAATGACAAAAGTCACCAAGTGTAGCGCCGACAGTTTTTAAAACAATAAACACAACAAAAGTTGCTGCTCAATGCTAAGCGCTGCCTTAAAAAAATACTAGCCAAAAATTGAAATAAAAACAAGCGTTGCATGTTAAACACTGACTGCTTGTAGCTGCTCGTCGCGCACTCATAAAGTCGATCAGTGAGGCGCTTTGCTGCGCGCCGCCTAAATGTAGGCAAGATTTTTTGTGATGTGTGTTATATTCCACGATCGCACCGGGTGTATGAAGGCTAAAAGTTTTACAATTTAATTTGCTAGTGTTCTTTTTCATTTTCGGTTTAGATGGTTAAGGAAATTGTGCTGTTATACATTAAAATTGTCTAATAAGGAAAGAAATTGATGCAACCAGATAACCCAATTAACCTTTTAGAAGAATTTCTGAATACATAAAACTATGTATTTATATAAATTAAACATATACATGCATATGTAGGTTTATATGAATGCATATGCTATTAGAAGCAGGCTTAAGATATATATTTACATATATGCATACATATATAGAGTTGTGTTCATGAAAAAAGTAGCGCTCAGAGTCTTATATTTCTAAAATATTTTCTAAATACGGTCAAAGCAAGTCAGCAAGCGTGTTTAATTGGGTAAATAGATACCTAAAATTATAAAAACAAAATAATACCGTTACTTTGGATTTCACTACTTTTCTATAAAGTTAATAGGTGTTTTTAAGTTTTGTTTTCTTATACATTTTATTAGTGCGTAGCCGACAAATAGTGAATCTCAAATTGGCCTTTAAAACTGATGATACTTCTTAACCAGATTTTTCTTGTCGAAATTTGACTATTAAATTCTCCTAGAAAGAGCAAATGCACTTAAATTTCGTTTTTCTTTTATACACATAAATCATAGCAACGATTCCGATGAAAACGTTCCATTCAATTTAGTTTGGTTTAAACTTACCAAAGTTACAAACTTCTGTTGTTTACCACTGAAATCGAACAGAACGTGGGAATGTTAGATTAACAATATCTCTACTAATTGCAAATATTTCCGAATTAAGTGCTAAAGCACTCTCACTGCCTCATTGCAAAATTTGTTGCACGAACTCAGCCCCCGTTTTTCGATCCAAGCTGTGATCTATATTAATTGGCCCTTTGATTGTCATTGCTGTAAGGATCATAAGTTATATGTAATTGCCTTTTCGCACAGCCAAATTGAGTACATTAAGATTACAATTGAGAAAGCAGTTTTTGCTTTCACACAGCCGGCTACTCGATTAACTAAAGACACGATAAAGATCAGCTGTTCTTCATTCATTCTTCATTTTGTATTGATTACATTTTCTAATGATTATATTTCTTCAGCTGATTGCTATTTTATCAATGCACACAACCAAATTTACAGCCTAAACAACAACCCACGGAGTTAAACACGGCCAGATTTACATCCTGGACAACAACCCGCAGACTTGCACTGCAGTTTCAACTTGATCCGAATTCCATTAAGAATAAATGTACTATTATAAAATATTTTTTTGTCTGTGCTAAATTGATCTAAATTAGCGCTTTAAACGAGCAAAAACAGGTTAGTAGATCAATTAACTCCGGTGCGAAAAGGCTGTAAACTTGCTCCTTTTCCGGAAAACCTAGTTGATTTTAAACTGTGCCAGAGCCATTGTGTCAATTAAGTCAGTATATTCAATCACTTTCTTTTGTTTTCCATAGACATCGAAGTGATTTTAATAATATTTGCCGGAGAAAGAATCATTTTATTCTGAGAAGTTTTCATATGAAGTATTTTGTTTATAATCTAATTCATCCTCTCGACGGCTGCATCTATACCCCTCATTATATTCCTAACATGACTTTTTCGAAGGTTAGGTATATTGTTTATAATATAATCCCTCCTCTCGACGGCTGCATCTTCTTCTTTATTCTATTCTTAACATGGCTTTCTCCGAGGTTAGGTATGGTCCTCGATTGTCAGGCAGGCAACATTGTTTTAATTTTCAGACCTTTAGAAATTCAATCAATATTAAAATTTTAGTGTTATTTTGCTATAAGGCGACGAAGAAATTTTTGCAAAATCTTATTCCTCATTTCATTTGATTTTGATTTCTTAAGATTTCTCAAAAATTATAAAAATCCCAAAAATGCGTAATTCCCAAAATCATCAGTCGAATTTTATTGTTTTCGTTGATTTATTAATAGAATAAACTTACAAACAAATACTACAAAGATTTTGATCAGCACAATCATTTACTTAAAGATCACGTCTGAACTCAGGTTCGATGAAACACTGTCTAAAGTAATTGTTGATTAGCACTTTGAGATAAGAATATTGTCCCAATTTATTTATTGTCAATAGCGATTTAGTCAACAAACAGTAAGAACATACAGATGTTTATGTGCATATGTACATATGTACATATATATTGTATATACAAGTATATACATATACATATACATATATATTGTTGTACACCGGCGATTTTTTTCTAATAAATAAGTGACAATAGGAACGCGTCCGCTTGATAAAACCAAATTTTTCCAAAGTTATTTTTCTTTGCTTATCTGGAGATAAGAGTAGCATTATTCTCTGTAGCTATCTCAGTATATTCTTGCTACATATGTTATGAGGGCGTCATTTCCTAAGCACAGGAGTCTATTGAAGGGTTTGGAATCGTTGTTTCCTTTTTACTCTTAATTTTACGTGATTAATACAGCCCTGTTCTATGGATCTAGTTAAAAATTTTGGTTACGAATCGCAATTTATAATGATGCGACGGTCTTTTGCTATTTTTAAGGTGAGAAATGTTGTAAATTTTTACCTGGCTTTTTTACGATCAAGGAATATTATGGAAGACTTTCAATTTCCGTTTTCTGGAGCATTTTATATGGACTAAAGATTTAGCCTACTTCTTTCTTACAATCTATATTTTTTAAAATCTCGCTGCAATACCAAAACTCATCCTACCCGCAGTAACCTGAAAGAGTGTTTGTCTTGTCTTTTCCGAATGCCCAACGTAATTTTTTACCTTAAATTTTTATCTGTTAAAAAAATGCTTCCATAATTTTTGACCGTACTTCGACCTCATTAGGAAACACTAAAACAAATGGTGACCTTCTCAGGCAACAGTTTCATTTCATTTGCTAGAGTTTAATAAGAAGTCAATGCTTTGATATGTGGAGTAATGCTGGCCACTCTACTTCCACTCCATATGCTCTCGAACAGGTTTTTGAAGCGCTCCGCGCCGCTCTTGCAATGCACAGCAGCTGTTCCGTTGCCGACTATACCTTTTCTGCGCGGCGTACTCGCTCCATTGTTTGCAAACAGTTTACCTGCAGAGCGTTTGGTCATAAGCAGAGAGCGAGCGTTATACTTTTTTGTTTACACGCCATCGCCGCTTTGTTTTGTGTACGTCGTTGCCATGTGCAATGTGCGGCGTCGGCGGTGATCGCTGGAGCACGTTAGCATTTATTGAGCGCTCAATTATTTAGTTCGAAAATTTTTCGAAGTCATTATTATTACAGCTGAGTGAGTAGTCGAGGAGGTCCACAAGCAAAAAACATGCACATACGCGCTCACGTACATAGCATGATAGGATACAGCGCCGAGAGTGAGCGCGTCTGGACAGCCAAGCGTCTGTTTGCCGCCGTTCGGTTATCTGCCATAATATGTGCGCGGCACTAAACATTCGATTAGTGAACGCGAAGCGATTTTAAAGCGCGCGCGCTTCAAGTAACGCGCGTATAAGATCGCGAAGTTCGTTGATTTTTCTTCTTAATTTGTGCTCGAAATACTATACTATATATTGAGATAATATATATTATATATTTAATAGAATTAATTGGTTTTCATTACTTGCTGTGTGCGCAATGTGCGGTTTGTTTGTGATTTTATATTTTTTTAATGTGAAATAAAGTTGTTTATTTGTTTGTGTGGGTTTGGCCACATGTGCTGTGTATCGGCGGTGTATAGCTTTCTTGTTTTATAATATTTAATAACAGTGTGTACGAAAAAACTGAAATTCGCAGAAGTCAACGAACAAAAGGCAAAATATTTTGTGTATAAATAGAAAAAAAGTTAATAATAAAATTTAACTATTTAAAGTGGCTGTGGAGCAATAATGTGAAAGAAGTATAAAAATGTAGTCGCAGAGAGAAGACAAAAATATTAAAAAAAAATATTAAAAATAAAAAAACAGTGTAGATTAAGATTTCATCAAACTAATAAAAGCGACTTCGAAAAAAAACATAAATCAAGAGAGAGTTGCTAAATTGAATTTACTTTACTTATGTATATTTCTGCGTAAAGTTTGCGTTAAAATGAAGACGCTATGTTACTTGTCAATTTGCAAAAACAAATAGTGCAAATAATGTTTTTTTCTCAGTGAAATTTTTCCAAAAATATTCATTATACGATGGATTTATGACTCAACCGACGCTGCATAAATTATTTTCGTCAACATTGCAAACAAATTGTTAATGCAAATTATTAAGAAATCGAGTTGTTAATCATGCTTTTTGACACCAAATTCAACCATTAAATTGCTAATTTCATTGTTACTCAACTCTAAATGAAGTTGCAGTTGTTATTTATAGAAAGAAGATTCATAATAAATATTTATTCAGAGGGGCTACTAATTTATCCACCAATCTCTCTATTATAAATTAATGTAAACTTCTTAATTTTATTACATGGGTATGCTTATATCAGTGTATCGATCACCTGATTCTACACAGTACAGCAATCGGAAGACGCATGATGCCCTTGGATCTATATATCCAAATATAGACATATCCTAGCATTTATCAGAAAGAGGAGAAGGTACAATAGATCTCAGGTCGCCGTGCTAGTCTGTCTACCAGTAGCATCTAATGGCTCTAAACAGGGTGAAAATTATACCACAATAGAATATAGCTGCTTGACAAACTGACCGGTAACAATCAAGTTCTTGTATTGAAAACTTTTTTATTTGACAAGGTATTGTGTGTGCGTGGGGAGAGGTCGCTGGAGAAGAGGCGCAGTGAACTTTTTCAACGTTGGGTCGAAGCTAGCTGAGAAGGTTTTAGGGGGAGCATTCTGTAAGGAGCTCTCTGTCAATCTTAGTTTTAGGTTACTGACATACTGTAGTGTTCTCATTCAATAGTGTCTGCTATTAGACGATAGATGTACTGATACGAAGAGCAGCGTCTTTCAGGTTGGTGAGCGTTCATTCCGACAGCAGAATGGCAATACTAGCGCTGAGCTGGCTCAAAGATAGTCATGCAGTGTCTGTCCTCAATCGTTTGGGTGCTTGGTCACAGCGGAATCGTTGGAGACTGCAAAACCTATGAGCTAGATGGGGAGGGTACCCTTGAACTACTCACAACAGAATGGGAACGAGTTGGATCCCGATTGGCGACTTGAGTTCCAGCAGTAAACTAATGAAGCCCGCATGCGCTTAGCAGGCAGTTGACAACCAACCCCTGTGCGACTGCAAGATCCTTTTGTCCTACTTCGCCACAATCGTTCGAGTTCTTACTGGACTCTGTCAAATAGACAACTCTTTCGGTAAAGCTAAATATCTTGTCGGACGCTAGTAGTCAAAGTTGTAAGGAGGAGGGTGAGTTAGAAACATCCAGGCACTTTTTCTTCAATAATCTAGTTTTTGCAAGACTGAGGCTGAAACATCTCGGAGGTCTTACCTTTAGCGAAACAGAAGACATAACCCAAACTGAGATTAGCCGTCTTAACAAATTTGTGATGAGCTAAAGTACTTTGTCGACTTGTAAGAGTCTTATGATCCATTCTATGGAACTCAGCACGAAATACATCATAGATTGTTTTCCAAGCCACCGCTTCAACCTCCAAGCCAACTGTTCAGATCGAACCACTATATAGCATATAGCTGCCATACAAACTGACCGATCAAATTTAAGTTAAGATATATTTATAGCCTTATATGCTTTAAAAATACACCTGTGATTGGTATCTTCATTGCTTTTTTCTCTTTGTAATTTATTGCCTACCATTAGGTCAACATCGTGTCGATCCCACCTTATTTGAGTTTTACGAGTACTGCTGATGATTTTTTATGGCTCAATGATTATATTCAAATATGTATGTCTTTATAAATATAAAAATGTATGTACATATATATGTATGTATGTGTCCAATTATGTATGTATGTGAGTATATGTGCATTTATATATAGTTATAACTTCTCATATTCGTTACGCCTGCTGATTCATCTCATTTTTGTGTGTAGCATGTTTCCCGGAATTCGAAAAAATGCTAAATAAAGGCGAACAAGTTAAACTACACCCATGAATAAATACAAATTTGTATGAGTGCACATAATTGCAGTTGCATGCTGTTAGCGCAAGCGCCTAGCGCCCTGCCAAGCAATAAACGAGGGTAGCAACAAAACTGGAGCGCGATTGAAAATGCAAGTGCAATACAGCCACACACACATCTCGAAAGCAGCTAGTTTAAATGTTTGTAGGCACATATATTATGTACAACCCCACTTATGCATGTAGCTAACTGTAAATATTTTATATGGAGCAGGTCGCGTGCATTCGATGCGCTTTTCCGGCCATATGTTTCTTGTCATCTCATCGCGTCGCCTCCCTGTTTGCGGCGCCTTCTTTTTATTGCATCTTTTGCTTGTTATTATTTTCATTGTTGTTGTTGCGCCATGTAAATGATTCTTGGGAACAAGCCTCATGCGCACACCGGCAAAACGTACACATACCAGCTGCAGCTGCAAGGAGAAAAGTGAAAGTGCTCGTATAAGTAATCCCAAAAGCCGCACGAAGCAGCCGAACGGCCGGCTAGTCAACCAGAAGTAGTAGAAATTGACGTTGGCGGCTAGCGACTAGCGACTGGCACAAAATGCACTCCAATTTTCGTCCGCTATTTTTTCCAGCGCTGCTGCTTCTTCCCGCACTTAGTCATCATGCCGTCGAAATGCTTCGCGGCATGTTTCGTGCAACGATTCGCTTGCTCGTTCGATTCATCGAATCGCTTAGCTTCTCCGTGTTTTGCTTTATTGTTGGGTTGCGGTTTTTATAATCATTCAAGCATTTCGCATGTACTTACATACGTCCATACAAATATAAGCAAATATACGAGTCTCCATGGTCCATGTGGTAATCTTGGCAAGAATTCCGGTTTCTTCAGCGCTCAGCACACGCTTTTCGGTTTTTGCTACACACCACCATATACATATGCATTCGTGCTGTTGATTTCTATCAATTTCGGTTTTATTTTGCCTTTTCTTCCCCACACTTTCTGTATACGCTCTACGCCTCGTCATCTTTTCGTTGGCAGCAGCTGGTCGAATACCGATGACTGCCGCAGGCTGTTGCCGCTGTCAATCTTGCGGTCATTGGTCTGGATTCTTTGTTTTCATCTCATGTGGCAAGCAAGCGTACAAAAAAAAAAACACAAAACTCCAATGCGTCGACTGCGCACTGAGAAAGCATTTGAAAAGTGATTAAATCAATCACCTTTTTCCTCTGAATTTACAATTAAAATGTGAAAAACAAAAATGCTTCGATATGTGGCGAAAGACAAAGAGAAATGTGATTTCTATAATGTAGACTTAAATGCGCTATATAACCCAGCAAAGATTTGTCAGCTGTCATTTGTCATTTTTTATGGTCATAAATCTAGTTGAAAAGCAATGTACATATGTCTACAATAGGTTGAGTTAGTTTGAGTAGGAGTAACGCATAAGCCTAAAATCACAAAGAACACTTAATGATTTTATCTATCATCTGTTACTATCTGGGTTGTTAACGGGTTCAGAACTGTTACTCGACAAAATATAAATGTAGTCATTGCTTCTTTTTTGCGCCTAGAAGGGTTCTGCTTCAAGCAATTGCTTATTGTAACAATTTTGACGAAAACAAAAAGTCCGATACAGCTTGCAATAAAAGGTTGACTACGGTCCTTATACTCACGGAGCTGGTGTATTAGAGCGTCATCCTGTTTCTATCCTGACAACTACTCCGGTGCGACGTATTTTATGAGCGCCCGAATGCCTTCTAGCTATGTTACCAGCTCTCCTCTCTCATTTCTTTGTATTTCCCAATTAGTTTGCTTTCAAAAATTGCTGAGAGTATTCGTGGATTGTGGACAATCGTTGACGTTTAGATCTAATATGTTCCCTTTTGTTTAGATAACTTTGTAATCGTTGTTCTCCGACATTGTCTGACTTCGAGACAGTCGGGATTTAGACGGTATCAACTGTGATTTTGAGATCGAGTATTTTTTCTTTTGTCTCGTTAGATATTAAATTATCATTTGTCAGCTTAAAATATCTAATTTTAGTATGTTTTCTATTATAAATTCTATTGGCGAAAATTCACATCTTTTTCAAAGACCAAACCACCATTTGAGGAAACAAAACCAACTGCATACTTCTACGATCCATATTATTTCATATTTTTCTAATACAAAACCTCTAGATATGTCGAATGAGATATGAAACGTTTGACTGTTTCTATTTCAATGTTTCGACTTGAATACGTACGTACGATTTTTTAAGTTCATTAGTCAGGAAAATATTTATAAAAATAACCTATATAATAGCGAATCGTTTCTTCAAGCCACTATAATTTCTACGCTTCTCAGCATTTACTTTAGCTATTCGTAACTCTTTAACTATCTTGAGATCAACAACTACAAAAAATGAAATATAGACTACTTTATTCTTTGTAAGTACCATGGATTATCCATCGAAGTTGTTTCTCTCTCTTATAAACAATTTTTCATATCTCTCGCTGCTTCTCTGGTATATATAGTATACTAACTTTAATGCTTTTCAAATCTTATAATTTGCAAATCTTCCAGCCTTTCGATTGCAGCACTTTTTTCATTTACTCTCCAATTTCATTGAAATTGATTTGATTTTGCATATTATTTAATTTCTCTACATACATACGAGTATAATTGCTCTTTATTACATTTCTTTCCCTCTCAGCCGTAGTATAATCTTCACATCGATTGTGTGTAACGGCTTGCTGTAAACAACCTCCATTTACACCCGCTCTCTCTTCCCCCAACCAAATAGATTTTAACGAGGTCATCATCACGTAATCGTTAACAAAATTGTTCCGTTTTTCTTCTCCATTTGGTATTTCGTAAACACCGTGATTCGTCTTTGGTTTAGCCTCCTTTCCTTGAACTAATGATTCGTTTTATTATTTGTTGTTTTCCTTTCCATCTTTACTTCAACTTTTGATTTGTGGTTGATAAAGTATGTTGGAAGGTTTCGTAGTTGTGAGAAATTGGTGAAGTTGTTCCTCTTAATTGTTGGTGTATGTACATATATATTGAGTTGTTGTATCGCAATAAACTTAGAATTAATGGTATTTTAAACTTTAGTGTGGAGTTTTGGCAGTAGCTGTGTCTTGTCTTGCGCAAGCTTTAAGAGATCTATGTGTATGTACTTCGGTTGGCTTCTGTTGAGGATTTCATAATACTTGTTTTGTAGTATCGTAAAATCTTAATTGCTAGGCGATCGGTAGTAGGAACGCTCGAGATGAGAAGAAGATACAACGATTGATAATTAGAGGTGGTTAGGGTTAGAGCTGCTTGAAGGTTCAGGCGTTTTGCGTGAGAATTTTCTGTTAATATTTTTTTAGTAAGGTTTGAGAGCTATGATAGTAAAAAATTTGGGTTCTTCGTCTGAAAATTTTAAGGAATCCGAACGGAACGAGCAAAATTGTAGAGGTAGATTGATATTGGTTTATATTGTGGAATAAGGTATTTATGTATTTTTAGTTTTCTTATTAAAAAAAAAATTAACCGAGTTGTTTGTTCTTTTGCACTATATCCACATATGTTCATACTATAGCTATTAATATGATAAATATGCTTCTTCAGTTTTCTAAATCAGCAAATAATATAACAAATATGCTTGGCGTGCCAAAACTCCTTGCTATTTATTTTTAACTCTCAAACGATTACCCTTTCAATGACCATACTAGCAAATATTAGTATTCTCTACTCGCTCTAATACGCTACAGTGTCGAATGCGAAACACGTTACCCAAATTATTGTCTTAGATCCGCATTATACCCTCATTCATTGCTAAGTTTAAATACCGTTATTATTGCTTTCCGGCATTGCATGAGCCGTACAATTCTTCAATAAGCCAACCGAATGCTGTCAGTTCGGTTACCAGCGAAATTCTTGATGGTTTATGCTGTTGCTTGTGAAGTTGTTATTGTGAAGACTCGCTGCTTGGCCACCTACTTGCCAACAACAACGTATACGATGCAAAACCCATCGAGCAAATCTCCACCTCAGTGGTATGTAAAGTAATTTAAATGTTTGTATGTATGTATATATATATATACATATATATACATATGTATGTATACATATTGTATATGAGGGTGTATGTATTTGCTGTTAGCGCAAATTCTTTAAAATTACAATACCCTGAACCATGGTTTGCCACGGAGACGGACACCAAGATGGAAACATCGTGGACCCTAAAAAGCATATATACATCATCAGCGAGACGAGCTAAATCACGCAGTATTTCTTCAGTTTTTGAGATATCGATCTGTTGCTCATTTGTCAGAACACAACGCTACAATTTCCCAACAAACCGTTCAATTCGGACCACTATTGCTTATGGCTGCCATATAAGCTAAGCGATCAAAATCAAGTCCTAGTATGGAATACTTTTTCATTTGACGAAATATCTTCACGAAATTCGGCATGGACTATTATCTAAATCAGCGGTACAATATCCTAAGGAATTGTTCAGATCGGACTACCATAGCATATAGCTGTCATACAAACTTATCGATCAAAAGCAAGTCGTTGTATTAAAAACTCTTCTATTTTAAAAGATATCTGCACGAAATTTGGTACAGGGTATTGTCTTAAGAAACACTACAATCGCAGATTTTTTTTTTCAATTCGGGCCGTTTTAACATATAGCTGCCATATAAGCTAAGCGATCAAAATCAAGTGCTTGTATGGAAGACTTTTTTATTTAACAAGATATCGTCCCAAAAATTTTCATAAATGATTTCCCCATCTGCGAACAAATTAGGATATATCTGCCATATCAATTTATCGATCAAAAGTAAGATAAAGATCTTGTTCTATCATTTTATGCTATAAGAAATGTAGCTAAGAAAGGTATTATAGTATAGCGGCAGCTGAAGTTAACGTTTTTTGTCTTTGTTTTTCTTTTCTTTGCATTTTTTGCGCTTATAACTCTTTGTATTTACATATGTGCAAATGTGGGTATGTTTGACTGACTTGTTGACCTTGCGCTGCGTCGCTCAACTTTACTGAGCGTGGCTTAAAGAAAAAAAAACTTCCATACAAAAAAATGGAAATAAAAAAATGGCAAAAAAGCGGTTATACGAAAATAACTAAACGTAATCTTAAGCTTATACGCATACATATACATATGTATGTATGTGTGCATTGCATACAAAGTAACGACAGCAAAACTGTAATTGGCAACAACCACAATTACTGCTCGTAAATATCGTATGAACATATGTTTGTAGGTATTTGTGTGGCAGAGTCGACGATTTGGCGATTGATCGCGATTGAATGTACGTAAGCAAGTACATATATATACATGTGTACGTGTATTGCTGGCATATGTCGTGCACGGTGTTGATTTTTGGTGTTGTTGCCGCCGCGGTTATGGCTAAATGGCGTAACGACTAACCCACCAAAATGCAAGAAAAATTACGCACACACATGCATACACGCACAAATACCGGCACACCAACTATTGCATATTCGCCGCTTGCGATGGCCGACGACGCGCCTGCCAAGTCAAATGCCACAGCTGGGAAAAACCAACATTCGTGGCAAACAGTATTTGTCTTGCCACTAAAAAGCGGCTCAAAGTCAACGTAAATTACTTAAAAGTGCATAAAAATGCGAAGTTTTTCATGTTTCTTTTATTTTCCTTCGTGGCTTGTGTTGATTTTTAATTTATCTGTATCTATCTATGCTTTTTTATTGTTGTTATTATTGCCATCTGAGTTGTGTCTTGCAAAACCGCACGCGTGACAAAACCGAAATGCTATGTCACCAAGCCCGGTTTGGACACTTCACCACTGAAATGCTATATATGTATGTACATATGTATATATCTGTGTCTCAAACAACAAAATAATGATTTGTTGTATACCTATATCGAAATACGTGCGGAAAAGTACCGTAAAAATTATCCGTTGTTAAAATATCGCATATTTTATTAAAAGATTCGTGCATAGCCTTTTAATCGAAGCATCTTTCAAACCCCAAGAAGCGTAGGCTATGACAAGCATGTTTATAATATCGAAAAACGTTAACTTCGGCTGCACAGAAATTCAAATACCCTTCACAGATGCAAAGCAGTCTATATCGGACCACTGTAGCATATAGCTGCCATACAAACTTATCGATAAAGAGCAAGTCTTTGTATGGAAAACTTTTTTATTTGACTAGATATCTTCACGAAATTTGACATGGACAATTTTCCAACACAAAAGTACATTTTACGAACAATTTGTTCAAAACAGACCACTATAGCATATAGATGCATACAAACTTATCGATAAAAACTAGTAAATGTATGAAAAACTCTTTTATATGACAAGCCATCGTCACAAAATTTTGCACAAAATGTTGTCCAAAGCAACCGTACAATATCCTAACAAATTGTTGAGATCGGTCTACTATAGCATATATGTAGCTGCCATATAAACGTATCAATCAAAGTTAAGTCCTTGCATAGAAAACTTTTTTATTTGAAAAGATATCTTCACGAAATGCGGCATGGATTATTATGCAAAGTAACGGTACAATATCCGAAGAAATTCTTCAGATCGGATCAACATAACTTGTAGCTGTCATACAAATTTAACGATCAAAACCAAGTTCTTGTGCGGAAACATTTTTATTTCTGAAGAATATTATAGCTGCGATGCAACTGAAGTTAACGGGTTTTCTTACTTTTATTTTTATAAATCTTTTTTGTTTTACAATGCACATATTTAGGTCTGCTATTTACCTGCTTAGCAACTCGTAACTTTTGCCTCCTATTACAACATTATAAGCAAATAAACAAAAGCACGAACAACATTTGCAACAAAACGAGAGCACTTATCTATTGACCAAGTGTCACACGCCGCCAATAGAAAATCGAAATCGTTATTTATTGTTAATTGTTTCTTACCAATTGCCAAGATAGCCTAGGCACAAACGAACACAGTTGTGCATACATATGTATTATACAATATGCCTAAAAGCATACATATGTATACATATCTAAACATGCCAAACATGTCTCCACTGATGGGTTTTGATAAACACACGAACACATTCACACAAACAAACGCATTGTGGGCCAAGCACAGCGCCAGCCCGCCCGTCAACCAGTTATCATCGTCCAGCCATCTATTGACAAACCAATAATTTCCTCGGCTGCTTCGTTAGCAAAGTGCTTTCCTTGATTTCGTTGCTTTTTTATTTTTTCAATACTATTTTTAATTTTTTTTTACGTTTTGCTATCTTTCACCATTATCAGTGGTAGATATCGTCTATTGTGTTAACAAATTTCGCGTTGTTGTGTTTTGGTTTTCTTACTCCACAATTGAGTTGTTATTACTGCTATTTAGTTGCTGGTTGTTGTGTGCAAACATCCTTTTTCATAGATAAATATTCATAAATATATATGTATATACTCGTATTTGTCTTGTGCAACTGTATACGCGGTAAGAGCGACTCAAAGCAAATATTTTAACCGACTTGTAGTGAAACTTGTCGTGAAATTTTTCACAGTTGTCACATTAAATTGTAAATATACTAAATACATGCATAGATATGTACGTATTTACAAATGAGTGAATGACTTGTCAAGAGTTATATAGATATACATACATACATCTATATCAATAAATCATACTTGTTTCCTTTATTGAAATGTTTCCAAAATTTTGTAGAGTTGTTGTCTGAAAATATCCGACAAGCTCTCAAAAACAATTATTCACGCTCATTAAGCTAGATATATTGATATATTTGAGTTCAATGCTCAATCCACTTGATCTACTAGATTTTAAACATGAACGCGAGTACAAATGCCACGCCAAGCATTTTCATTTACCAAGACGCATTTTGGAATGGACACACTAAACAACTTAGAAGGGTTCGAGGCCCATCTAAAATCTCTGCCGTACTTTGGGTCGGACCCCTGCTTGAAATGCAACTCATTATTCAATTGACAAAGTGTCAGTTCTTCCCGTATTCGAGTTTTAAACACAACCACCACGACCACTGGCTACTTGGGGAGTGCCACTCCGCATGAGTAGGTAGGAGCGAACTAAAAGAGCTCCTACTCTCACTGGAACCAGAATTAAGTCTCCGGCTTCCTTCCTGTTCCGGACTTATGGCCAGGGGTTGGACCCCATACGCACATTATATGCACACACCATTCACACAAGAAGCTAATCTTAATTCTCAGTTAAACGCCTTCGCCACCTAAACAATTCAAGCACAAACTACCCCAACTGTTCGGCATTCCGACTAGTGGAGATTACGCTCTAGCATCTAAAAGTGCAACAGTTCAGCTAATCCTCATACCACCCAGATCTCTATTGTCCGAGTAAATCGGGACCTTGACCTATCTGATAGGTACCACTGATGCAAAAATTCATTCAAAAGCCCATTCCCCGTAAGCAGAAAACCCAGACTCAGACATAATCTAAGGTCCCCCTCAACAAACATAACGTCCCGAATGTACTCATAAGTCACTCGACCGTTAGGAGTCCCAACGGTGCTGCCATCAACATCTGACCATATCATCTAGAAGACTCCTGCTCCTTAGATATCCCTACTCTCCACATCATAGTCGGAAATCCAGTCATTCCGCAGCAATGACACACTCAAGCCCCTTCTTAACCTGAATACAACAGCAGGCTGTATGACAATCAGGTCAAGAAGGGGTCGTTGAAATGTACAGCCCCAAAAAGCAAGATGTCCAAATCAATTTATGTGATGTTTTTGACTCCGTTTTTAACAAACATTGGACGTCAGTGTGTTCTTACCTGCCTATTTAGCCACCTAACCCTCTACAGCAAGTGAGCTACTAATTTTCAAGTAATACATAGAATATTCTATCATTCAACCAAATTATCCTATAACGGAAACTTATCATGCATATGTATACGCCTTGGCTAAGCGTCAAGCTAACCTCATATTACCATCAAACCTAAAAAGTATTTATTATTATCTTCCTTTAGATAGTGAAGAAAGAGAAGAGCGAATATATTGTCGGCTGATGAACAAACTCATCTCGCATTGATTTATCAAGCTTCCTCTCAATGTGTATGATTTGAGCTAATCTTCAAAATGTATGATTAATTAAGACTATTCCAATCAGTAGACGATAATATTTTCTTAAAGTGAACGTCTGTTTCAATCTTGAATGTGAATGATATGCGTCTATTTTAATCTAATTTGTTCTATGCGGCCATAGAAAATAACTCAAAATTATATCACAAAGATATTATTTGGTTACGCTTTTCTTATTATTAATTAATCAATGCAATCAGTAACGCTAAGGCAAACAAACCAAGAAATCTCTACTTTTGTTTACTCCAATCAGCAAAGCTTAATTATTTAATACCCACCCAGTAAACTACGGTTCATTTATGAGAAATTTCCTGCAACAGCCGATAAGATCTCTTCACTTTAAGTTTTGTGCCTAAGTTAGTTCGATGAGTTAGGCGCTGGATACACGTGCCAGAGCACGGCTTAATTAAATCGTGATTTATTTATAAAACAAATTGCATATTTTGTTTTGATTGGCTTATAATTAACTTTCCTGTTATACGATTTCAAATTGGTATATAATTTTTTAATAAAAGCTTATATATTAATTTATATAAGGCTGTATGTAAGCACGTGATATTTTTGCTTCAATCGGTTGATTTGTTCATCCACTACAGTGATATGTGATTATAAGCTTACTCAAGTAGTTTTTGGCGAAATTGTAGGAGTTTATGTTACGCCCCTTGGTTTGGGAAATCTTATAAAGTTTATTTTTAATTTTTGTTTTAGTTTATTTTTCAGTTTCTTTGGTAGTTATGATTTGTGCAGTAATCAAAGCGTAGAAAAAGAGTAGCCTAATTTACTGATTCCTTACTTCCTTTCACTTTTGCTTTTGAATTTTTTTCTTGTGGGAACAGTTTTGAAATGTTGATTGCCATTTTTTTTAGGAGTTTGTTGTAATGAGATGATACCCAGCTATGAACTGGGTTTTTAAAATGCCTATAGATCATACTGCCTAACAGACAAACATCATCCTTAGAAACTAATTTATTCGAGGCTGTTTTGACCTTTTCATTGGGGGTTGTTGGGGGTGTTTGTTTACGTGGTTGGTACCAAATCCAGCGCACAATGCTGGGGTGGTAGGATTCGCCTTCTCGCTTCAGCTCGCCTTCAAACAGATATTTTTTAACCACCCAGAGGCTACTTTGTCTAAGACCGTAAGTCGTGAGCTGCTTGAGTTATATGTAAAGTATTCGTTTCTGGTCACTTCCAAGTGAATGGCTTTCCTCACTTGCGAGAACTTCTACTCATGGCTCCATGCTCCGACTATGATCCTCCGTATAGACTATGATCTTAGCCAAAAACGCTTTTATAACCATCTAAAATTGATCAGTCTTATAGCACCAACCTTTGGATATTTACACTAAAAATAGAAACATCTAGCACCTCTGTCAACACTAATTATATATGCATATGCATAAATTAGCTGATTAATATTTACTCCACAAATTTGTTACTAATTTAAAATGCATATGGCAGTAAAAGTAACATGCAATGCCATTAAAGTAGTTGCGCAGCTTTTCCCTGTCATTACCAACAAGATCACACACACTCATGCATATTTAAGCCGGTATGCTAATTTTATGGCGTCAGTGAGTTTACTTGCAAATTCAACGAACTTGCTAATGTTAATGTTAAAGAAGTCTTGCATGTCTGTCTCATATTTTATTTTTATGCTCGTGCATTTTATGACCTAACCGTAACTGCATACTTGTTTGAATACGAAAATGCTAGTCGTAATATGCAGACATCGTTACTTGCGCTTTTCATTTCCGAATACAAATTAATGACCATGACACTAATGACATCCATGCATAGCAACAAATGCAATAAGCTAATGTGCAGTGAAAAAGATTGCATTTCGTACATAACTACACATTATTTGCAAAAGGGTGCTTTTTATTATTTTATATGCAAAGTCTATAGTTTCACGTTCATAAATTCCGCTAATGCTTACATTTCTTCATGAGTCGTCCAAGTAGACATATTTGTATATGTGTTCTTCCGTCTCTGTTGACGCACATTGATGAATTATGTATATGAGAAATATCTGAGAAAGCCATATCCTTGGATTATGGCTGATCTTGAAAATTTATTAAAAATCCCTCGTCCATATGAATCCTTAAGTTTATTACATTATTATATGGTATCATACAAGTATACACTACAAGTAGTAACCCGCCCAGGACCCTGTCCGATTTTAAGGTGGGTTTCGACACGGTAGTATATTTTTTTGTTATTCCCGTTTATTGGGTCCCTACTCAGAGCCGCCCGCTATCCAACTCCTGGACGGTAGGCGCCTATAATGGTCCCACGGTTCTCTCTATTAAGACGTCAAGGCGAGGGTTGACGCACGCTCTAATAGGGCAATGCGTTCAGAACCGACCTAACCTAAAAACCTACCAACTTACACCTACCACATCAACTTAATGTTGACGGGAGAGAAACGAACTATGAGGCCTGCCAGGATTTTAACGGGACGGAGGTTGTCTCAGTATTAACCCGCCAGCCATTTCTGCAGGGTGCCACTCCCACATATTCATATACCTTGACCACCAGCCCAGGATTCAAACAAATCCAAAATTTCAGTCCTGAAATCATCGTTATCCGCGATCAGGTCTGTTAGGAGTTCACACAAGCTATCACGGCCGCAGGTCTCTTAGCGTTTGCCACGTTGCACCTGCCCGAAGGCGATCTACCTTACATCTCAAGATGGCGTTATGACTAGAGGCACATATTTACATACATACGTATCATAAGAAAAATACACTACATTTTACGTAAGGCATGCATATCTAAAACTCTGCACTCTCTTGCTATCATCACTTAAATATCTCTTTAAATTTATGATAAACCAACTTAATCGTTTAATTTATTATCTGTCAAAGGTATGAAGCTGCTGATTTTGATAGCTGTCAGCAGCGCTCGGTTACTTCTTTCATATCTGTCAAGGTCCCTCACAAGCAATTAAAGCACTCAAAATAATATTATAATAACAGATTATTATTAGTTTTTGCAAATATTTGCATGAAAGAATTTTTCAATCAAACTTTGATTTGCTGTTTTGATCTTTTCTACCAAAAAAGTTGACACAAACGACATTGACAGCTGTCATTAACCCGCCAGGTGAAGGCTGTTACGAGTTATTTAACAAGTAAACTAAGGCAGAATTAAGAAAAGCGAAAATGAAAAAGAAATATAATAGTATTGTGCGTAAACAGCTAGTATTTGCTAACATGCTGGCATGTAACTGTATTTTGATACATACATTTATATAATTATTTATGTGTTTTTGTATGAATATTAGTTTTCTTGCACGAAATTCTCGTGCTCATAGCCTTGATAAACGGTGTCTGCGATTTTTATCATTCAAAAGAAGAGATTGTTCGTTGATACATTGTATGTTGGTACATATGTATGTATATATGCGTATCAGGGTGGCTGTTATTTACCAAGATTTTTTTTTTTTTTTAAGTTTTGCCCTAAACAAATTATCCAACGTAAGCAAGCTCTGGCTTTTTGATCTCTTGCCTAATATTTTTTGTATCTCCAAAGCACTTAAAGCTATAATTTTGATAACGGGATATTTTAATTCAAAATTGAGCGCACTACAAAAATGGTTTAGTAGTTTTTTTCATAAAAATATTCCTTTAAAAGTTATACGCAGTTAAAGCTATGCAAATGCCTTATAAATCCTGTGTTGCTCATACGCACTGTGGGCTAAGTGCTCAATACAACGATATTCCGACAAATTAGCAGCCTTTTGAGTAAGAAAGAACGTATGAAGAATTTAAAAGCGATATCACAAAACCTGAGGCACTAGTTCGTGTATATACAGACGGACGGACGGACAGATGAGCATGGCTAATTGAACTAAGCTCGTCAGGCTGATCATTTATATATATATTTTATAAGGTTTTAGGACGCTTGCTTCTGGAAGTTATAAACTTCGTATCAATCTTAATAAACCCTGTTCGGGCTATAGCAATCAACTTGGGGGAAATAACGCACACCCTAATGTGTATATATGCTTTTATAAACATATATGTTTGTATGTACAAATTATGAAAATTACTGAATTACTTGTATCATCTGGCAGATGTGGCAACAAAGCATTTTCTAAAATGCCATAAATTTAATTGTATTTATTTACAATTTCGTTGTCACACGACGAGTAACGGCAAACAGCCAGTAGCAACAACAACAACAAACGAAAAAAGTGAAAACACGCGCATTAACCAAATAAAAGTAGAGAAAAGCGAAGCCGTAAAACGCGTCGGTGACAATTGCCAAACAAAGGCACCCTGTAAATAGCGAATTACGTTGAACAACAACAACAGCAGCGGCAAACAGAAAAATAAATAAACCGATTGCCATAATTGCATGTCGAGCGCTTTGATTTATACGCGTACATATGTACGTGCGTGTGTGTGCGAATAAGCCACTGCGCTGAACGGTCTCGCTCGTATTTTGAACGCGTTGGCACGTCTGCGCGCTGTTAATGGCCAGCGTAAATAGTGGGCTGTCCAGTTATCACACCCATTTGGTCATTCCAAGTGCAAAATTTCATTACAAGCATTGTAAACATGCGTGTATTGCGCAAAGGCAAAGGAAAGGTCTGCGCATGCGTCTCTCACTTTGTGTGTCCGTGTGTTTGTATGTGGAAGTTGACATGTTTGCTTTTAGCTCAGCTGAATGCGGCAGTGAAATTGCGCTTGCGAGCATGGGATTTTTTGTAAGCCTTAATGTAATCATGCGTGCTCAGCTGCGCATGCGTGTTTGTTTGTGTTTGTGTAATGTGCGTGTGTGCGACAGGAAGGTTGCAACCGTAAAAAATAGTTTTATTTGGCTTAAAAAGCGCATGTACCATAATAATTAAATTATCATCAAGTTTTCTTGTTGCGGAAGTGTGAAAGGTTGAGGAGTGACTGCGCTATTTGTTGAATTGTGTGATGCTTTATTGCTAAAGCTTAAAATTTTAGGCAAAAAATTTGTTTTATATAAGTTAAAAATATCGATATTTGTCAGGAGCACAGATTCTAGATGTGTCTGTGGTATACAAAAATATTGTCATCTTGATATTATCTTTTTTTCCAATAGTTTTTGGGGTTCTGAAATATTTGTAAAGATTTGAAATTCAATCATAAATACAATTTAAGTTATTATAACCCCAAAATATTTTAATATTTAATTTTATTTACTGTGTTGTATGCAAAGTTTCCAAAAAGTCTCAATTCGGATTCAGAGGAATATGTTTTTTACGATTTCTCTAGATTAGTTTTTCTGTCCTTTGCGAATACTAAAATTTGCCTCTATCCAATATCGCAGTATCTGGATACTTGGAGATTTGTAGCACTGACTAACTAAAACTAAAAAAAATTGTTCTCTGAAGTAATGCTGTTTCCATAATTACAATTTTTTTTGCTGCATATGAGTTGTTCCCGCTATTTTTTCCTTTAAAACTTTCCAATAGAATGGCTTTCATTTTTATTCTTCTTCATTTTGCGAGCAAAACAGCTGTTAGTTTCAATTCTGCCAAAAAAAAATAAAATAAAATGAACTGGTGTTTCCTTGAGAGCTGTTCTTGAGATAAAGCTATATTACCCAACGAAATATATTTGATTCCTTGAAGCGACGGTGTCCTAAGCCTTTTCTATCCGAAGCTTCAAAGCTTTGAAATCTACCTCACTTTAAGGCATCAAAAATGCTTCAAGTAAATCGGTCAGCATTTTACTTTATCCCTTGTATTTACGAGTTGGACGCACTTCTTTCCTCTTTAATTGAAATAATTGATTTTCGAATTTACACCATATTCCTATTACTTTTTCTTTTGTGATCTAATATGGCTTATACCAGCATATCATCTATGTATATTATTTTTGAAATTGAAAATAACTCCTATAAATTTATTCGACTGATATTTATCCGAAAATGAGCAAAAAAAATTAACGAGAACACAAAAAAACCTCTGATCTCGAACTAAATGCAGTGTTACCAGATTTTGGAGTCAGTGTATTAATTATAAAGACTTTCCTATATATTGAAAGAAAGCCAGTAAATAATGCCGAAAACTTTTTGTTAAGCGTTCACGCAACTTAAGCCTTTATTCAAGCAGGGTCTTGCTGAGGTTCCGAAGCTAACTTTTGAAAATCGTTTACTATTATTATCAAATATTGCATACTTGCTTAGTTCAGCCTCAGGTCTCGCACTCACTTTCATTATTTGTTATTGTATGGTAATTTTATGGATGTCATCGACAACTTTCAGGCTTTAGTATTTACAATATTAGCTCCTACAAAGATGAAAACATGGTTTGATCTGTTTTCGACTCGCCATTTCGCTAATCGCTATCCTTGGGGACTGATTTCTTGTAAAAATGTACCTGTAAAAGCTGGCATTCTTCCCTTTTTCATAAAAAAATTTTAAAATATAACGAATTTCTTCATTATTTTCATTCATTTTTGACCAGCTGTAACTTTTTTTCAACTTCCCCGACTTCAATTTAAATTAAGCTTAAAATCTCACTTTTCCAACACAATATGACACAATGTGATTGGTAGCACTGGAGATATACGACTGGAACGACATCTATTGACAAAAACGAAATTACTTTTTCAACTACCCAATATATAGATACTTATATGCACATATACAAATATTTAACGGATTTTTGAAGTCAAATGCATTTTGACGTTTGCCGAAGCATTTTCTGATATTATCTGCATTGAAATTTATATAGAGGCGCGTCGCTTATCGAAGACCTTTCGCCAGTATCTGATTGTATACACACACATCTATTACGTACTCCAAGCCACTGGCGCGTCACGTGTTATGTGTGATGTGTAGATCGCTATTGTCCATATGATACCGTTGTTGCTGTTTTTTATTGTTGAAATTATTTTTATTTTTCATTTATTATGCATATGTGCCATACAGGCTGCCATAAATTGCATACATACCGTTATGCGCGAATGCGCAACCCACTAAACGGCAACCAAGCAGTGAGCTGGAACAGTAATTAATATGCATAAATACAAATTTACACATAAAGATAATACTCAATACGTGTTCTTGTAGACTGTCGTAATCGCAAAAAATCGAAAAGCAAATAAAAAGTGCATTCAAAAAGAAAACACACACAAAAGTGAAATAAAAAAATCAAAAGAAAAAGTGCAACAAGCAAACCGACGATCACTCGAGCCAACGCTTGGCGCACGAGCATGAAAATCAAACGCTACCCCGGCAAGGCGGTCGACGCCAGCCTTTCACTGGACGGCCACAATGCGATGGGTGTGTTGTACGAGGCCAACTGGCTGCAGGCGCACGAAAGCTTCAACGCGCGCAGTGATCCTCACACGTCGCAGCGCATGTCTCCCAGCAGTGACGAAACGAATGACGCCACCAACATCAGTCACAACAGCAACAATAGCAACAGCGCTGCATATACAACGGCGCGCCACCCACACGCTGGTGGCAGCTACCTCGTCGACGGCATTTCCACGCTCTGCAAGTACCAGATGAGCCTGGAACAGATCAGCGCTTTAGAGCAGCAGAGTCGCGATGAGCGTATCGTGAAAGCGATCAAAGGTTTGAATGGCTATAAGCCGTCAACGTTACGCCGCAAGCCACAGCAGCTGCATGGCGAGTGGGACACACACGTGTTCAAAGGCGACGCAGACAATGGCGAAACCGCCACGAAGGCGCAGCAGCAAAATCACTATGTTATCGATCCGACAATGGAGCGCCAACAACGTCCGCGTCAACAGATCTCTGCGCAACCGCCAGCGTTGCAGCTGAAACGCTCACAAACAATGCTGTATGCGCCCAGCAAGTCGAAGCAGTCTTCACCGTCCTCCTCACCTGCCTCGGCCGTATCCAATTCCTCCACGTCATCATCCTCCACGCTGGATATCAAAGATTTGCGTCGCATTTGGAAAATGGAACAGGGTTTGAAAAAATCCAAATCAAGCACAACGCTGGCGTCGCACAACGGAATGAGTGTAGCTGCAGCCGCTGCAACAACAGAACCACAACTGCCAAACGTCATATCGACACAACCGCAACGTCAACGCACGCCACTGCTGCCCGCACCCAGTAACTGTGATAGCAATTTGAATGGCGGCAGTGAAGCGCCAAAGCCCAAACCACGTGTAGCGACCATAAATCGCGCCAAGTCCATGCGTCTACCCGTTGCCGAAGACATGGCGCTCAAATCTGCGAAGCACACAATGACTGTGCGCCGACGCACGCCACCAAAACCACCACCGCGGCGCATAGCACCACCGCTTCCAATTGGCACAAATGCTTTTAGCAATTCATCACAAAAACACTCTCCCACACCCGTACTCGTCACCGTTGATGTGCCCATCGACGAGGATAACGTAAATATCGGCGATCAGATTGTGAGTAAACCCTCACGGCCGCGCAGCACTGACAGTTTAACAGATGCCTTAGCGGGTATGACTTTGGGTGTCGGCCATCGGCAGCAGCAACGTGGTAGCGCTTCGTCTACGAATAGTGCTTCGCAGTGCTCCGACGATCAGTTCAGCATTCCACGTCCGCGTTTGCTCGTTCCGATACATACATATGCGCGCAAACGACGCACCGGTAATTTGCGAGACCCCAGCGTTAGTGGTGTACAGCCGGAGATTGAAGAGATCCCCAGAGATGGTAAGACTAATGCAACCTGACTAATATTTAAAAAATTGGTGTTACAATAATTGGGTTGAGGGTTCGTACCTTCGTTCGTTATAGGTTAATTTTCTTTTGCTAAAAGCAAATATATAGATATTTTCAATATAAAAGAATTGGGCAATCTAACTATTTTAAGATATTAGTCGTATATAATGTTTAAGATCAGATCAAAACGGCGTCAATGAGACGACTTCGGCAACATTTTCGCCATATAGCAACATCGCTTCTTGTGGAAGGGTCTATACGAAAATGCATATGTAGGTTGTTGTTGTTTTTGTAGCGACAGAAAACATTCCTGAAGTATTTTCGAGAAATAAAATTGATACTGGTGCAGCGGTGTAGAGAACGGCTGAATAGCCCTTCGCCTCACCTCATCTGGGTGCCCGGACACAAAGGTATAGCCGGGAACGGACTGGTTGATGAGCTCGCCCGCTCCGCAGCATCCACTAACACGGTAGGACCTCAACCCTTCACTGCGGTGGGTCCTCATACCATAAAGGAGCTGCTCCACAAGAGGTATTGGCAACAACTACAAGGGATACGGCATGCCAAGTTGCTAATGAGGGGTTACAACCTCAACAGGTTTAAATATTCAATCAACCTCCGTAGGGACAAACTCAGAATACTGCTCGCAATCTACTGCCACTGCAAGCTGAAGAAGCACTTACACAAGATGGACCTAGCTTCATGCCGGTTCTGCGAACGGGAGCCTGAAACACCAGAACACCTACTAATTGACATAACAGTCTGTAGGCGCACGTTAAAAGCCCTTGGATACATGTTTCCAATTAGGGATCGCATTGCTTCGCTAGCCCTCAGCATATATTGGACCTTTTCAATATGCTGGGGCTAGGTGAGTATTTGTGATTTAGGGGATGGGACAATAGAACTAAGGTTGTTATGCATTCCTCGTCTATTAATCAATTTCAAGGAATGGTGCCGAGTTGATAGACCTTGGCCGTATAAAGATCCGGCTCCGCTTAGACCTTAGTTTACGGAACCAGTTTGTTTAGACTTCTCTGGAATTTTCTTTGTATAATCGTCAATGTCAATTTCCAACCCTGTCATTATCAAACTGCGACGTGATCTACTCCTTCTAAGACCCGACCAAGCCTTTGCCACCAAGTAGCTAATATAGAACACTGGTTGGTTTTAATGCTTTCATTTTATTTCGTGCCGATTTCCTTTCTCTTTCAAACTGTACACACCCTTTCACATTCCTTTACTTCTGGCGATCAAAATTATTTTTATAGGTCACCGGTGAATATTCTAGCTATTCATAACCATTTCATTTGTTATTCATATAATCTAAGCCATCTGCACAATACAAATTGGCAATAAGAGTTAGCACATGCAAATCTTATTAAGAAGTAGGTTAACGAGTGACCCATAATGGCTATAAAGAAGATTTAAATAAGGTAAAAGTAGCTGAAAGCTTCTTCTGGTGTCACGCTCACACGCGTTCCAAGAAAGTGACAAATTTATACACTCTAAAATTACATTTGGTTTTTTATGGGTATTAGGGAGGTTCCTAAATGAATACAAGGAGTTTTTAAAGCAAACTTCGTCGTTTGATTCGACGGTAGATACAAGTATAAGAGTTGTAGTCCATCAGAGATGTATACCTTAAATAGAGTAGATTAAATTTGCTAGGAAGTTTGTAATAGATGGAGGAAAACATAGAGACGCTTTAAAGTACATACTACATACTATGTGATTAGCGTGGCGATCTGAGTCGATTTACAGGGTTTATCCGGAAAGTAATAGGGCTGAGTCGATTTTAAAAAAAGGTATTCAACCAATCATTACAATTCTTTAAAAACTTTCAAAATAGGCTCCTTCTACGTCGATGCAGCGCTGCCAGTGCGATTTCCAAGGATTGAAGGCGTCACGGAAGGCATTCTCCGGAATAGCCTTGAGAGCCGAGTTGCATGCTGCTTGGATTCCCACTGTCGTCTTAAAATACTTGCCTTTCATCGGCCTTTTCAGACAAGCAAACAAACAAAAGTCCGGGGCCCACATCTGCAGGGCGGCTGCGGGGTTTTCTTGCGGCTGCGCAAGCGTTGAGATGCCGGCCTAGATTAGGTAGCACAAGAAAGGCGCTGTGAGCCGGGCGTTGTCGTGGTGCTACTTCCAATCGGCTGCGATGTCTTGTCGTACCCGATTGACCTTTCGTTTGAGTCTCTTGAGGACTTTCACGTAAAACTTGTTTGTCCTTACTCTCCAGGTGCTCGGAGACAGCGCTTGTGTTGCCCTAATGTTCATATGTAATGTCTCTGAGGGTGGCATTGCCCGTTGAGAGAGTGATAGTTATAAAATCGTCAATTTCATATATTTAATGATCACCCTAATATATGTACTTTTTAAATTTGTCATCTAATACTTAATCTTTTTCTTCGTTACATTTTATTTTTAGAAATTCTTAATTCCATTATTCACAAAACTTTCTTTTGAAACGCATATCACTTTAAGCATTTCCATAAATCTTAATTTAACTGGGTAATTTATCAACCCCCCACCGCGCTAACGCCGCACCCACCATCAAATCACAGCAAAGTGAAAAAAACACTAACAAAATGATGTCATTTCCATTTCGATACTAACAACAAACCCTGAACCACAATCCAGCGCTGACCGGCCAGACGAGAAACCGCTCTAACCGGCAGCAAAAACAAGAAAGTAAAACACCAGCAACACACCACAACACAAATTATACAATGAGAACGCAAAAAATGGGCATTAAAATTTTAAAATTTCATTTGTCTCCATGCGAATCAAGCGAATCAAAGCTTCTAGCACAAATTGCCTTTAGCTTCTTAAGCCCGGCTTGGCGCTGCACCTAAGACTAAAACAGCAGCAGCCGCGCAGCAACAAAGACACAAAGCCAAATACAAAGGCTAAACACAAGACTGAATAAGATTTGAAACGGACCGGTTCGCCAGCTAACGGCTTTAGCAGTGAGACTACTTTGCATTTTTTGAAAGTGAAACCGGAATCGGGGTTTTCTTACCACTTTGGGCGACTCGCATGCAGTTGTTATGCTTTTTATTACCTTTTGGTTTTTGTTGTTTGTAGTCGATTACTCGTATTTTCATTTGAGATTATACTTGGGTCGTTTCATGTTCATTTGGCGACCAAACAAATCGAACTTTAATACGATTTCAAAGTTGTGCCATTCGGATACGAGTTTAAACTCCCAGGACACACTCGTACACACACGCACACACAAATATAAGCAAAGTAATATATAAGAGTGTTCATATGATTACCATGCAACACATAGGGGCCAACTGCCCGCACCCAGCGGCTCCATGACAATTGACAAATCGCCGCTGGCGAGTCAGAGTCAGAGTCCAACTGCAGTCGGCTAGTTTCTTGCTAGGTTGGGCTCGTAATTGACATTTGGACCGGTTGCTTTTTGCTTTGCCGCTTTTTGTTTTCTTTTCTTTTTGTGTGGTAAGTTGACTCAACTTTTTGGCGGCATACACTGTTGCAAATCTCCTGCCTTTATATGTACTTATGTATCTGTGTTTGTGGTTGTAAATGTCGCTTTGCAGCCCAAAGCTGAATTGTTAGCCCGTTTTAATTTCAGTTTCATTTTGCAATATTTCCTTCGTTGACTCGTTGTTGGGGATTACTTCATTGCTTGCCAGCATTAAGTCATATTACTCAATTCGAATTGAACTGCAATTATATGGTACTTGGTGGTGCATAAATATGTATAAGTATAAGCTAGGTGGACTTAGGGAACCAAGACTTCTGGAGTGTTTAGTGTGTACTTAACAGGAATACATTTTTATAGCTTATTTTTTGTTATTTTACATGAAAGTATTTACCTCTGATTAAAAAATCATATAAAAGCATATATAGAACTTCTAAGCGCCGTGATCCTAACCTCACTTCATTTATTAATGATAGTCTAAATGTTAATCTGAAAAAAGGATAAGTCGATAAGAAAAATTGTATTTACTGAATTTTTGACTCACGTTTCTTCTTCTTCTTTACTGGAGTAGACACCGCATCTCGAACAAAGTGCATCTCGCCGCATCGTGGGAATTCTTACAGTACACCAGCCAATAGGCATTCACTCGGTAATCTTACCTTCGGCGAACCGGAAGACATAGCCGAAGATGACATTAGTGATCTCAACAAATTTGTGATATACTCAAAGGGCTTTGTCGATTTGAAAGGGTCTTAAGTTTTAGTTTATAAGAGTTTTTAGGTACCACCCACAACGGACCGCTGGTCTAAGCTGTCTAAATGAGATCACTTTTAGGATCGACCTCTTAACCTTACCAAGTAAGAAAGATCTAGAAATTCAAAAACCAAAAAAAAAGAAATACTGCATGTAATGATCGATGGACTAGTCAAAATTTGAATTTTGGGTAGCCAGGTCCTTCTCCACCTGATCCAACTCCTCTACGGAGTGGAGGTCTTTCACTTCTCTGCTTCCCCGGCGGGTACTGCATCGAATACTCTCAGAACTGGAGTATTTTCATCCACTCCCTTCTCCACCTGATCCAACTCCTCTACGGAGTGGAGGTCTTTCACTTCTCTGCTTCCCCGGCGGGTACTGCATCGAATACTCTCAGAACTGGAGTATTTTCATCCACTCCCTTCTTATTAAATTATCCCTATCCCATGCCTTCTATTATTACTTGACAAATACAAGGTGCGTACCAAAGAAAACATGATTTACAAAACAAAAAACAAAAAAAATGGCTTTTTTGGCAAAAAATTAAAAAAAAAAATGAGGTAGATTTTGTTGGAAATTTTTTGTTTTTTTATTTTTTAAGAAGAAATTATATTTTACATGTTATTTATATAGGGAAACCTTAAATGATCGCCAAAACCTTCAAAAATTAAGCTAAATATTTTCTCCTAAAGCGAAATTTTATCTCTGTTTATATCATAGCTTCACTTAGTTAGTTTTTGACGCACCCTAATGTGCACATATTATAATTACAAGATACATATTTACATACCTAATTTACCGTTACATTCACGTAAATGCTGAAATCGTGCCACACCTTTGCTTTAAAAAATGCATTAATGCAAAATTTTTACTGTTATTTTTTATATTCCAGTTCTCGCCTTTGCAGTATGTTTTTATTTATACTTTATTTTGTGCTTAATTTAACTTTTTATTGACTCGTTTTTATTTTTGTTGTTTATTTCATTGCAGAGGGTCGTGTTGAGGTCTCACGTGAGGGTAAATACCTTTCGACACTCTCCGGCGCCAAAGTGTTGGGTGAATTGGCCATATTATATAACTGCCAGCGTACAGCGACCATAACCGCTATAACGGAATGTAAATTATGGGCCATCGAACGGCAATGCTTCCAAACGATAATGATGCGTACTGGCCTCATACGGCAGGCGCAATATACCGATTTTCTCAAGAGGTAAGTGACAAACGCACACTCGTTAATTATATTTTCCAATTAAAAGTACATTTTATGGCATTTTTTTGCCATTTATAAATTGCTCTCTAACATTTTTTTGCTTTGGGGAGGGCTGAAAAGTGTACGCTTTAAAAAAGGTTCCTATGGGTCCAATTCCAGGCACGAATCTATGAGCTTCTCATAGCTTTTGAGTATAAGGAAATCAGTCTTATTAATTAATTTTTATATTACCTCATGTGCTTACATTCTTCAATGTCTTCGCTAAATCAAAGTAATTCACCCTAATTCACAATTCACAATTTTCTTGTAGCTGTTTATATATAGTATATACATACATATATATTCATATGTTTGTATATCTGCTCAAATCTACACAAGTTAAGCAATAATCCAAGCGTTCACTTTCAATTTTAATCTAAGCAAAGAGTTACAACATCGTCACCACAACTCAGGTACCCTTTAACATACACACACACATACATATTTACATTCACACATCATTCTTTTGAAAAGCTTTATTTTTACCTTGAGCACTCACGTGGAACGTCTTTTGTTTGAAAATCTTCTACCGAGCGGAGTGAATGGTCAAGTGATTGACCTCACACGCATGCGCACAATGCTCAAGCCAACAGCATGGTGCATTCAATATACATATTTCATACTTATGCTGCATACAAACTTACATTTGCAATGAAATATGAGAATATCTATTACAAGCAGCGACATATTTAGCTTTTTCACCACTGATCCGCTGTCGCTGCAGCCTCTGCTTCGGCCTCTGGTCATTGGCCATTTTGAATATTTATGCAAGCGGTTTGGGCTCTCTGTAATTAATACCTTCAGCATTTGCAAAATCTTCGAATAAAAAACGTGTATACTTTTTTTGAATACAGAGTCACTCTCTAAATTTATCGGGTGTCATGTTTTGAATACATTAATAATATTGCACAATATATACTCGTAAAAAATTGTGATCAGGTATCATACCCTCAAACCATTGAGTGCTAATCACCCTTTCACTGATACTTATAAAGTATGTTAGCTTGCTTGTAGACTCGCTTCTGTGCTCTTGTAAAGCTCAAATTAAATTATTAATGGCGCTTCTTGTTGTAAAAGGGATAGGTCAGCCCAGGGAACGCGCAACTCGTTTAACTGTTTCGAGCTTTTGGTTAAAATTTGTTTATGGACATTTATGACAGTAATCTAATTCAAAGTTTCAGAAATTTCAAGTATAAATGGGAAATGTTTATTATCATTCAAAAGAAGAATCTTTGGCATTTATTTTTTGAAGATTATCTCTTTCAAATGTTGGCCGCGGCTGCATCTTAGATGGTCCATTCGAAGAGACCAATTTTCGATGAATCGTTCGAATATTTCTGGTAACTGGCGAATGACACGCGTAATGTTTTGCTCCAAGGCCTGTATCGAAGCGGGATTTTCCGCTTAGACTTTAGAGTTTACATATGCCCACAGGAAAAAGTCTAACGGTGTAATATCCACGATGTTGGTGGCCAATCGACTGGCCCAAAACATGAAATTATCTGCTCTCTGAAGTGCTCCCTCAATAAATCCATAGATTGATGCGATCTGTGGGAAGATTCTAAAATCGCTATTAAAGAACATTAAATTAATATATTCCCAAAATTTTGGAAAGGAACTAAAGTCGAAGAAAAAATTTTTTGTTTAATTGTATTAGTTACATCTATGTACTTAAAACAAGTCCCCATCTAAGCGAGATTATACGTTGAAGTAAATGTCGATTTTCAAAAATCTCCTTCTTCGTGTTTCTCAACTACCCCAAACGTACTCAATTTCGACATTGACTTTATGTACACCCACATAAGTAGCATATACCATATATGTATACAAACATACATATATGTATATGTGTATGTTTCTGTAGAAAAAGTGAAAATGCCTGCAGCTGCTTGACTACAGGCACAACATTGCGCCACACCAAGCCGATGCGTGTGGCATGTTGCATTAACGCTAAAAATTGATCACTAATTTGTTTGTTTTTATGATAACTGTTAATAAAAGTTAATGTTTCTCTATTGCTATCCATCAAAGGTAGGCAAGCAGGCAGGCAGACATGCGGTCAGTCCAAAACAAAGCAAATAGCAAAGCATGACAAACACTTCCCTCCTCGCACATTTATGGTTGCAACACGCATTGCAAGTGCAACATAACTAGCAAAATGTGCATATTCATGGCTATATATTAAATATATGGATGTGTATGTGTGTGTGTGTAGGAGTTGGCATGCTGGCATCCATCATATGTGGCATTCAGCCTGCTTTCCGACACGACTCTGACACTGATGTGAGTGTTGGCTGTCCAATGTGTCTAAGGATAGCGTCAATGTCTGCCAAGCTGCCATTCGTAGCAATAAGACCATTCGATCGTTGATCGATGCCAATCGTCAAATGTCTTTTTTTTTCATTTCTACACTTATTGCGAGTTTGTATAAGTTGTAGCAACTTTCTCTAATGCTGTTGCATGGCAATAACGCTTACATGCTAAGCAAGCTGCCACGCGGCTCACTATTAGCGGCGGTGGGCTAAGTAGCAAATGTCTACTCATTTGTGCATTATACAAGTATGTGCAGATACCCTTCAGCGTTGCTTAAGTGCCGAAAGGCAATTTTTATGCTAGAAGCTAAGCTCAATGGCCACAATAGTAAAGCGTGTTCGGAGTCTTGAAGACTCTATTCGATTTTCCATGTTCGTTGAACTCAAAAGACTCATTAAAGGACAGATTTTTCAACAAATGTTAAGAAATTTTACTTCGGAAATGCTTCTAGACTTTATAAGCGGATCCCACTTTTCCTCGTTTTGAGTCTTGAAGCTTCCCGACAAAAAACAACTCATTGGTCTTTTGTGTCTGAAGAAGTTTTAAACATTTGAAGAACTTTTTTCCTATTTTTAATTTCAATTTTTTTTCGGATAATTTCAATATATGACCTTTACCTAATTTTTTCTTGGTCTCATTTGACCCACCTTCCTTTAAATCTAAATATTATTTTTATTTATTAAATCAGTTTAACAGCAACTAACGTGAAATTCTTTTTAAAACACGGTTAATCGTAAAGAATACGAAAACTGGAGAGGTGCTGTAACTTCTGCACAGCGTCTACCAATAGGGATGACGTGGTTTTGACAGCTCGTGGCAGTCATGTTTGTTTACAGTCTTTTGTCAAATTTTGTCGGTATGTTCAATAGGATTTGCCATTTCATCGTGTCACATTTCGCTTTGGTACAAGCTTGGAAATTGTCCAAGATTATTACGCAAATTTGTGCTCTCCGAAAAATGCACAAATTCACGTTCATCGAAAAATTATCTTATCAAATGAGATCTGACTTAATGGCTTCGTCAAACAAACAAAAATTATGGCTACTGGGGTGAGTCAAATTTCCGTGTGGTTCAGGAAACGCAATTACTTACCCAAAAATTGTTCGCTTGGTGAGGATCGTGCTATGGCGACATCACCAGACCTTATTTCTTTCGAAGTGAGACAGGATATGCCGATACCATCTATAGCTAGCGTTAAATCAAGATCTGAAGCGACTTTTTTTCCCCGGAATTCATGTTTCACGTCTAATAATGGACGCAGTGCGTACTAGGTTGGGCAAGTGATTAATTTCGAGAAATGGTCCAGTCAAATGGCGGCCAAGATCGATTTAACGTCTCTAGATTTTCTTCTCGGAGGGTATGTTAAATTAAAGGCTTACGCCAATCAACCAGTAACGCTCGAGGTGCTCGAAGACAACATTCAGCGCATTTTAGCCAAAATTGCAGCTGAAATGTTGCGCCGGGTCATCGAAAATTTATACTACGGGTGGAGATATGCAGTCGTTTTTTACCCAAAATAGTTAGTTCACCGGTTTCCCGGCTCTTTGAACTCTCCCATATTTTAAAAATCCATTGGACTCATTCTCCTATTCACCACAATCACAAAGGGTAATTATAGGAATTTAAAGTTTGACGTGCCGAAACAGACTGACCCGCACGCTTTGACATTACGACGGATTAGACACTGGGGAACATATAATAAAATATATATTTTTTCACTATCCTACCAATTGAATAATATTTTTGAGATCCTAAGCCAAAAAATATCTGACCCTAACCTCTTTAGTAGAATAAAGAAAATATAGAAGTGGGTTCGAGTTGAACTGCTCTCTTTTATATTGTTCTTTAAAAATGTTCTTAAAAAAATGTTGCATTTAAGATTTTTTCCTAAAATGTTTACAAAATCTTTAAAGTGGCTGTATAGACTTCAAAGTTTCTTTAAAATTATAATATATTCCATATTCCAATTCCTTTAGAAAATAAGATCGATCGATAAAAAAATACATCTCTTATGTATGTATATATTATGGTTTTTATTTCAACGCTTGCTAAGCAAACACTTGTCCAATAACCTCGTTCAAAATGCATGTAAATGGATCTGCATGTGTGGAACTAAGCGGCGCATGCTTGTAATGTACACAGCAGCGTCCCGGTTAATGACCGTGAAAAAATTTCAAATTTCTTTTCATTTTTATTGGCAATAAAAATTACAACAACACAAAAAAAATTAAAAACACACCAAAAAGCGTTAAATAACGTTGCAAATTGGCGCAGCGTTGAAGCGACAAGTTTTACACGCTTGCCAGTCACGGGCAGCCGGTAGCCGTTGTTGCTGTGCAACCCTGCATGCGCAGAAAATGACAGCCGAGCGCGCTTCCCCTATAGACAAGTTCATCAATTAGCTTATATAGTGTTGTTGTGGCTTAGAGCAGTGCCTTAGCTGGATTTGAATGCCTAGATCGCTTTAACGCCAAGCAGCATTTTGCGCTTACCTTTGACTCTTGACACCTGGTGCAATCGTTCGGAAAGCTATTAAGCCAAAATGCAACAAAAAACTATATTCATTATTTTATTGCAAGCAATTAAGTTGTAAGATTTCGTATCAATATTTTTAGGGGCACTTTATATTAATATGGAAACCGTTACGAAAGAAGTAATTGTTTGTAAATTTGAATTTACCTATTTACTAATTATATTGTCGTGTAGTGCCAGCTCCATTGCTGCATTAAATTAGCGAAAACTTAATTAGCAACTGTTGAGAAAATTGAGCAATTAGTTACACTGCTACTACTTTTGTTTTTTTTTTCTTTAATATATTCAATTTTACTTAATTGTTGCCTGACTTTACGAGTATAATAATAATGACCATTTTTTCATATTATATATTATTATAACTTCTTGCATGTAATAAGCATGGATCATGAAAAGTCGGTGGCCTAACTTTTTTCCAACATCCAATCGATCTTCTTCTTTATTGGCGTAGCGGTTATAATCGAGTTTATAACAGCGCACCCGTAGTTCTTCTTTTTCGCTGTGTGGCGCCAATTGGAGATTCCAAGCGAAGCCAGGTCCTTCTCCACCTGGTCTTTCCAACAGAGTAGAGGTCTTTCTCTACGCGCTTCCCTCGGTAGTGTTTTCCACCACGCTGTCCTTAATTCGCCTGACTATCTCAATGTCGTCCTATATGCCGTACAGCTCATCGGTCCGTTCGGTATACGTCGTTGAAAAAGCGCAAAGGATCATAAATCTTCCGCAGAACCTTTCCAATCGATCCATGTTGACTTCATTTGAGGCGATCTTTTGATCAAAGCCAAGCCCCGAAAACTGCTACCGCGGATAATAACATGACAAAAGGCCATGATATCATGGAATCATTGATTTTGATTTTGAATTGAGCGAAATAGCTCAGACTATGGGGATCTCAAAAGATTACGTGGGAGATGTCGTGCATGAAATGTTGGGTATGAGAAATCTGCCGGCGAGATGAGTTTGTTTACTCTGAACAAAAAGCGCAAGCGTTAGACCACTTCAGGATGACAGTTAACATAGTTAAGCGCAATCTACATCGCTTCACGACCGTCGATAAAACATGGGTCCCCTGGTACACACCAGAAGCTAAGAAATACTTAATACTTTAGTCGGATTGCTCCCAAGAATGCAAGGATTGTCCCATATGCCGGAAAAGGGATTGTCGCCGTTTTTTTTGTGATTCACATGCTACCGACTACCTTAAGAGGGAACCTACTCGGATCTATAATGCCGAATTTTGGGCCGGTTCGACGTCAAATTGCAGGAAATGTGACATCATTTGGCGAAGAAAAAAGAGATATTCCACCATGACTACGCAACAGGTGACACCTCCCTCCGAAAGTTGATCGAATGAGGCGCCGAACGGGTATTCCCGCATTTCAAGATTTGGCTTCGTGCGACTTCTTTTGTTTTCCAAGTTTAAGTCACTCACTAGGCAGAAATTTTATTCGCAGAAAAAGGTTATCGGCGCAGCGGACGCCTCAAGACATCTAGTTTTTAGACGTCTTGAAAAAGTTGGATCATCGCTGAGTCCAACTGACCCACATCATTTGTTATAGTTTTTTTCTATTGTTGGCTTATTAGGGCTACCGAACCAGCCTCACGTGGTAAAACCTTTTCGAATTTTATATGAAGTATGTATATCGGAATATCCATATGTACATACTTATAGTATAGATATACCATGTTAAAAGATTTTGTATCATTATATTTTCCGTGTTCTATTTATAGTGTTCCCATCTTCAAAAATCTGCCCGAAGATACACTCATCAAAATCTCAGATGTGCTCGAAGAGACCCACTACCAGATGGGTGATTACATTGTACGTCAAGGCGCACGTGGTGATACCTTCTTCATCATATCGAAGGGACAAGTGCGCGTGACAATCAAACAGCCGGATACGCAGGAAGAGAAATTCATACGCACACTTGTCAAAGGTGATTTCTTCGGCGAGAAAGCATTGCAAGGGTGAGTGCCACAAATAAATCCACTAACTAACAAAAGAAATAATAATTTATACTTGCCATTTCTACACTTTTGCAGCGATGACTTGCGCACAGCGAATATTATATGTGATTCGGCCGATGGCGTTACTTGCCTGGTGATCGATCGCGAGACTTTCAACCAACTCATATCGAATTTAGATGAAATTAAGCATCGCTACGATGACGAATGCATAGGAGAGCGTAAAAAGTAAGTCAACGAAGCGAAAACACGCTAATGTTCTGCACGCAACCGCGGCTTAACACCATTCTTCACAACATTTTCATGCTAAATGCATTAATTTGCTTTCTTTTCTTTGTTCTGCGCAGAATCAATGAGGAATTCGACAACGTACAACTGACCGACTTGCGCATAATCGCCACGCTCGGTGTTGGCGGTTTCGGTCGTGTTGAGCTGGTGCAAATTAACGGTGACAATAGCCGTTCGTTTGCGCTGAAACAGATGAAGAAGTCACAAATTGTCGAAACGCGCCAACAACAGCATATTATGTCCGAAAAGGAGATTATGGGCGAGGCCAATTGTCAATTTATTGTGAAGCTCTTTAAAACATTTAAGGATCGCAAATATTTGTACATGCTAATGGAAAGCTGTTTGGGCGGCGAATTGTGGACGATCTTGCGCGATCGTTGTAAATTCGATGATGCCACTACACGCTTCTACACCGCCTGTGTGGTGGAGGCGTTCCAATACCTGCACTCACGCAATATAATATACCGTGATTTGAAGCCGGAAAATCTGTTGCTCGACGAGAAGGGCTATGTGAAGCTGGTGGATTTCGGTTTTGCCAAGAAACTACAATCCGGTCGCAAGACGTGGACCTTCTGCGGCACACCGGAGTACGTAGCGCCTGAGGTGATATTGAATCGGGGACACGACATTAGCGCCGACTACTGGTCACTTGGTGTGCTGATGTTCGAGCTGCTGACGGGTATTTATACAATTGGAAAAAGCATAATTATATTATATTAAATGTAATCTCTGATTTCCTCGCAGGCACGCCACCATTCACTGGCTCGGATCCCATGCGTACCTACAATATTATATTGAAGGGTATTGATGCCATCGAATTTCCGCGCGATATTACACGCAATGCCAGCAATCTAATCAAGAAACTGTGTCGCGATAATCCTGCTGAACGTTTAGGCTATCAACGCGGTGGTATTAGTGAAATACAAAAGCATCGGTAAGTGGCTTACAATTATTTATCATGTTACCATGTGGCTGTCATATCATTTTCAAGCAAATTATATACATACATATATACACAATAGTTAATATTTTTTTTTTTTAATTACTATATTTAACCACTTAAACCACACTTCGAAATTTTTGACAGCCAGACAAGCTATTTTTCTTCTGAAAATTATATGTATACATACATACATACATACATATATGATTCTTCGCCATTAATCCTTTGAGCACAAAAAACAGCTTTTTTGTGTCACAACTGCTTATTTATTCTTTACACCCTTAGTCTTGTCAGACTAAGCTTAGAAAAAACTTTATGACAGAAATTAGATTTCAAGCATACATTGAAAGTAAAAATTAAAATTATTTAGAGATTTGAAGCTAATCTGCTCAAAATCTCCCTGTGCTGCTCTGATTTCTGTTTGTTTCTGCCATCTGTTTGTCTATAGAGAAATTTATCAAATTATCACAGCTGATTTAGACACTACAATGGGAAAAATGTAAATAAACAAATAAATTAAATGTAGTACATCTGAATTCAACTGACAGTCGACTTCTCAAATCAAAAAATTAATCAATTTTTTCCATTAAATGTGAAATGTTTAAAGCAAGGCGATATTGTTACAAAATATACGACATTACAATGTTTTCTTTTAAATAATGAATGTGATTTTGTCAATGTCAAAAACACCTTTTTTTATAAACCTCCAACGGCAGTGAGGAAAGTCTAGATTAGTGAACATTTTAAATGTAAGCTATTCATTTAAAATTTTTGGTCTTAACATGATATTAGTTGTTTTTCTGTAAAAGGAAGATGAAGTCAAGCAGAAAGTTCGTACCTCAAACGATTTGCTTTTCTACTGGCCGGTCATGTTATAACTAAGTCATAAGTTAGAATGACTATAGTAAATATGGACTTTATTTTGTTCTAATAAAACCTGAGTTAAAAGCTCTGATTTTAATTGTACAAGGCTGAAACAGAGCAGATCATAAAGCATTGAATCCCTTATATGAATATATTAGGGTTTTAGAAAATATTGATGAATGTCAATTATTCTCAATAATTTCGATAAAATATAAAATACACATACATATGTATTTATTCATTAAGTTTTTTCAAAAAAGAATGCATCAGAAAATTTTAAGTAATTTTTAAAAATATGTTTTCGCTTTTTCAAAATGCTTTCACTTTTAAAAAATGCTTTCAAAAAAAACAAAATTTATTCACTAAGGATGAGCAACTATTTAAAGTAGTGTTCTAAGGATAAAAGGTACGTATGCAACACATCATATCATCACATTCGTTAGATATAAGTAATTTCACTTGCTTATCAATAAAATAGTTTCAAAATTTTGAGTTTTCTAAATAATAAATATGTTCCATGCTTACAGATGGTTCGACGGCTTCTACTGGTTGGGTTTGCAGAATCGTACACTTGAGCCGCCAATCAAGCCGACCGTTAAGAGCGTCATAGACACCACCAATTTCGATGCCTATCCACCAGATCCAGAGGGCCCACCGCCAGATGACTTAACCGGTTGGGATAAAGACTTCTAAGTGGAGGTCTATAAATGGGAGTATAAAAAAATGTAATAATAATTAATACTGAACTAAGCTTAAAAAACTAAGGTCAAAATGCAACACTGTAAAAATGCACATACACATACACGTACATAATTCTTTTGGCTGTTATATTAAAAAGAGAAAGGGGAAAGATTTGTAAAAAAATATTTTGCTATTTTCTATAATTATGTAACTGCATAATTTTGCATATACACATACATATAGTACTACATGTATTTCTGTAATAATTAATTTACGTAAACTTATTAATATAATACATATATTTTTAGTGTGTACTGGCAAAGAATTTATATTAATTTTAATTAATTATTTTTTATTGAAATTATATTTAAACATTTTTATTGCATACAAACATACATATGTATGTATTTCTTCAAGCTATAAGAAGCGCATACATACTGATTTGTTTCATTTTCTATTAACTTTCTTAAAATTATTTGTACATTGGCTTCATGTCTGTAATATTTATATAAAAGCTTACATACATACATACTTTGGTATACATAACTGTGTATAAATGTCAACGAAGTCTTTGCTTTATTATTAGTTATATAAAATTTGTGGGGAAAAATAAATTTTATTGTAATACTATTTGAAAAAAAATATATATGTATAAACAAGCGTGAGAAAATCTATGCCGCTTTGTACCATATACATATGTATGTTTGCATCGAAAATTATATTAACATATGAATGTATGTACATGGTAAATTTTTATACAAGCTCATACATTAATTAAAATTTATAATTATACGTACATGAGAAGGTACATACATATATACATTTGGTCATATATATATACATATATTCTTGCAAATTTGTGGGGTTTATAGCGTAATAAAAACTAATTTAAACATTACATACATACCTACTACTTAGCTTTAGTTTTATAACCTTTAACTTGTTGATTGTGAGTGAAGCGATTGTTTGCCACACAAGTGTAGATGCAAATGCAAACATATAGAAATTAATAGAATACAACAATTAAGTGCCTTTTGTTATTTTTTATTGTATGCCATTGCATGAATTGTAAAGCAAAAATATTTAAATATCTACAACAACCATAATTGTTAGTTACTAACTTTAAAATTTACATCTAAATACCTAAATTGTATATCTATTATATATATTGTAAATTTATGTATGTATGTATATGAATAAAATGATGAACAATTATGAATGTGGCGATTTTCTTTAAGCGTTAGACTGGCGGATTTTTCAAATTAAAATTAAAAAAAAATTATGTAAAGTGAAAATATAATTATTTTTAATTACTTTTATTGTTTACTTCTTTTTACTTTATTTATTTTTCATATGAATAATAGCATACAAAATATAAGATTATTTCAATAAACTTTTAAACATAAATATACCTTAAAGCTTATTCGTTTTGAAGCAAGAATTTTAACTAACAAAATATATATACATACATACATATACATTAGGGTGGGTAAAAAAATCGAAAATTTTTTTCGGTGATACTCTGAAAAATATGTTCTTAGACACTTCTAAGAAAATCTGTCCAAGTGCGAGCTCTTCATTTTTACGGTAAGGCTCTCCGTCTTTCTTTTTTACTTTTTTATTTTAAATGAAACACCCTAATTTATATATAACCTCAAGATTTTAACTACCTTAGAAATTAAAATATATCGTATATTCATTTACATAACTTAGTTTTAATATTTTCTAAATAATTTAGCAATGAAAAAGTCTTCGAAAACTTTTCGGAACTGAAAAAGTAAATCCTAACCTAAAAAAATTTATACATATAAATTTTTGGAATATTTTTTTTTTCAAAAGTAGACATAATTTAGAAAAGTATCAAAAATATATTCCATTTCGAATTGAATATTGATATATTGTGTAGTAACCAAAAGTATTCGAAAATTTTCCTGAACTGAAAAAATTAATTCTAACCTAAAAAATATAAAAATTACGAAAATATAGTGAGATTGCACAAATATAATTTTTTTTTAATTATTCATAATTTTTGTTATTTTTTATTTTTACATATCATAACCTCAAAATTTTTTAAATTATGTGAGTTTTCAATTTTATTAAAAAATATTTTTTTTTTGAAGAAAATGTGCTGTTTTTATGTTTTAAAAGTGAAAAAATTACACAATAATTTTCACCTTTATTTATTTTTATTAGAAGAAAGAAAAAATAGTATATGAAAGAAAATATAAATTATATTTCTATCGAAAAATATAATTAATTTTATTTATTTAATTAAATTAACGATTTTTTATTTATTTATTTTGGCAACTTTTTTGCAAAATAACTCACTGTGCGTCGCATGCTGACAACAACAGCGCGTGGTTAAAGTGCTTTCTACAGTTTCAACCAACACAGATACGTGGCCAATGTGTAGTTCCGCAAAGCGAAAAAATAACTTCTTGAAAACAAATGCCTACTGAGTTATCACCGCCACGCTTCCTCCCCATTTGCCGTACGTGCGATCGCAGTAAACAACTCGAAACGAAAAAATGTACTTTTTGAAGTTTTCGCAGCGTTCTTTCGTTTGTCGTGCGCCGCTTGTCACTCAACATAATTAAATACATATATTGTAAAAACAAAGCGTAAGAAAAAACCGCAACAACAACAAAAACATACATAGCTATGCCGCAGAAAATGCAGAATCTGCATTACTCATTGCTCAATTAGAATAATTCATTTGCTGACGCTTGTCTAACTCGCCGAAGGTGCGCGTGTTAAAAGTTAAAAAGAAAGAACGTCAACAGAAACATAAAAATAAAATACGATTTCAAAGAGAACATACAAAAAGAAATTGCCTGAAAAGTTGGTCTAAAACTAAAGAATTATTTTAATAAATATAATTGCAATTTATTGTCACAGCTGCTGCACAACACGAGAAAAAACGCGAATGCAATCGTTTGCCGGTGCGGGACGTCAGTGGGCGTGAGTTTTCTTCTGATGTGTTCTGCGCTAGAAAGTGTTAAAAGCCTTAGAAACTCCGGCTAGTCTTCAGCCTCTGTAGCTGCGAAGAAGCTTTAAAAGTATGTTTCAAATACAAAACCCGAATTAGTAGTCGAACGCGCACCGTGCCCGATCAGTCCCATTCTTAAAGTGTCCTTAATTAGTGATCTTGGAGTTAACTCCCTTGTGATTTACATATGTGATATATTTGCAAACGCAACAAAATACAAAAGCCAAAACTTCATTGCAAAACATGCTGCGTTTTGAACGATTTGACTTTTTACCGTTACGTAGAGTAATTGTCATGCTGCTTTTACTTGTCTGCGCAACACAAAAGATCTACGCTGATAATAGTCTGGCCGTCAACCGATCAGGTATGTGATAATGTTTATAAATATATTATGCCTATTCATTTACTTATATATTGTATTTTACATTGTTCTAGTCGCTTTTTTTTATTTTTTGTTTTTTTTTTATCACTTTTGTGGGTCAAAAGTTAATGCAGTAAGTTATTAAAATATAAGAAGCCTATGTAGAACACTGTTTAATGGCAAAATTAAAAATATAAATATCTTGAGGCATAAGGTGGTCCATATAGTGGTTATATTAAAAGCAAGATTAAAAAACAAAAAAAATTGAAAGTATGATAGTTGTTGTCAGCATATTATCGATTTATAGGGGGTAAAAGCAAAAAAAAAACATAAGAAATAAAGACAAAAAAACAAAGTGAGGGCCTTACAGTAGTGCGTTTCTTAACCCCTATCCTCATAACTTGGTGACGGCTTCTGACATTGTCACACCAATTTATGCAAAATCACACAAAAAATTAGTCAGACAATATCAAATCGGCCACGTCATTTTTACCTTGAAGTTAGCTGAAATTAAATTTATTTTTGACCTTCTGAGTATAAATATGTAGTTAGAAAGATAAAAATTCTAAGAAACTCTTATTTCAATATTATTTCCAAAGGACGGGGTACACATCAAGGAAAAACGAAAGGAAACGAGCATTTCCCTATTTATTCACCTTTTAAACCCTCTCTGGTCTTTCACAAATAATTCAAGACCAAAATTAGCCAAATCGGTCTAGCCGTTCTCGAGCTTTAGCGAGACTAACCAAACAAAATCAATTAATTTTTATATATGTGACCTGGTCTACGAAAAAGGGGCTAACGTGCGAAAACTAGTTTTCTGGGAAAAGCTGTTAAAAATAATCGTCAGTTTCTCGTTATCTCATTAATTGTTCTCCTTTTTTTTGACACCTAAGCCCCCTTTTCGTAGACCAGGTCACATATAAAGACGAAAAAACGCTGTATGGACCACCTTATGTATAGTATACTCAGTATTACTTACAGAGATAGAATCGAGGTATTTTTTAAGTCTACAGATATTTTGATAATTTTGTTATTAATATTTTTATATTTTTTATATATTTTATTATGTCTTCAACTAATTAGTATTAGAAATATAGGTTATTAATATCAGAAAGTTGGGATTGCTTGTTTGTTTTTTACCTTTAATAGATATCTAACCAAACCCTGGTAGTAATATATCGATTTTGATAACCAAAATCTGTAAATATACGTAAATACATATGTACCTTTAATAGATAACTAACCAAACCCTGGTAGTAATATTTCGATTTTGATAAAATAAAATTAAATTTAATTAAATTAACATAGCACCGATCACCTTACAAAACTGCCGAACCAAATCTGACAAAACTTTTATATTTAATCCTCTCGAATTACAGTTCCCGCCTGTAAATTACCGCCGATGCCATTGCTCTGCGACAATAAGCTGCACCGTTATGCCTACAATGCCGCCACCGGAAATTGTGTGAGCCTCTATACCAGCAGCTGTGCTACAAATACAATGACGAAATATTTTCTCACCTTCGAGGAATGTCGACGCGATAATATGCCAATACTGCGCTATTAAAAATGATGGCGCATACCAAAAGTCCATTTTAAATATCTGTGAATTAATAAAGCAATCATTCCGATTTGAAAAAATCCTTTTAATTTCATACGCACATAAATATATACATATTTATATTTTAATTTTATTTAAAATATTACGTATATAAATAATAAAAATATTAAGTAAATTGTGTTTTTTATTATGCTTGGTAAGTACTTGCTAAAAATCAAAAACTTTTCACTTAACATCACACTTGCGTTCTGTCTACCAATAGCACGATCACAAATATGTGTGCGTACTGTACCGATTTTCTCTGCGTACTGTACCTGTGTGCACATGGTTGGTGTCTGTGGTTTTCGCATTTACTATTTATACTGTACATGCGATCGTGGTGGTTTGCGGCTCGACTAAACGTGGCTGCTTGCTTGTTTGGTGGCGTTTCTGGGCGCCTGGTGCAAATCGTGAAATTGTAACATTCGCGGCGATCGCTTTCAGCCACTCAGGGGTGACCAGAACAAATTTTATTTTTATTTTGCAATTAATGCAAATAAACTGAATAATCGTGTATGTCTGCTCAAAAATATTATAAAAATAAAACAAAAGTTAATTATGCGTAATTAATACTTTATGCATTTATTGTTCATAATATTAGTATACATTTTTAAATAAATACGTTTTAAATAAAATACAAGAATTTATTGCTTTTTAATCGTAGCAATCAGCATACAGGTAAGCAGATGTTATCTATATCTTCAGATTACTTTCTTCACATTTAAAGCCGCTTCTAAGCAGTTACATCTAGTGCCACACGAATCAGCAAACATTTACTCTTATTTATTCGGACTTCACGCTTGATCGTCCAAATTTAAAATGATTATTAAGAATATGGTCATCAAAATCATTTATTCAAGCCATCTTTGATTCTTTTTCAACGCCGGATAAACTAAATAAATATTTAATAAAAGAAAAAAAGTTAAAACTACTTTACGATACAAAAAATAATAATTTCGAAGTATGTATGTAAATATATTTAGGTAGGTCTATAAATATAAGTGATGCTATTATTCACACTACCATGTAGATGCTTTATTAAAAACCACAGGTATCTTTTGGATGAACATGCACTACAGAAGTGGAAATTTGATCAGTCTACGTCAATGAGGAAATGCAGCCATTATACGGGACGAAAACTTTGACTTTCGATTGCCTTAGAAGATACTTTGAAGCCATTATAGTTACATACATACAAGTACATACATATATGCACTATATGTATACATACAAGTATGTGGAATAATAGCATTAATGTGTTTACAGAATTTGATTAGTGGTTTACCGAAGAAGAGACCACTAAAACCAGCGAATAATTTTTGTGATTTATTATTTAGAATAATTATAACAATTAAATCAAATACCGAATAAAATCTCCTAAAAAAATTAGTTTCCAATGAATCGCTTGATATCTTGACCTTTATATTATGTGAAGCGATTTCATATCATTACTTATTGATATACATATTTTCGCGGTGATTATAAGCATAGTTTTTTATACAAAGTTTGTAACGTTCAGAAGGAAACCTCGAAGACGTTACATAAACGATCAACGTGACGAGCTGAGTTGTTTTAGCCGTATCCGTCAGTATATACTCGTATACGAACTAGCCTTTCAAATTTTGAGATATCGATCTGATCGCACACGTCTTTTTCTTCCCAAGAGGCCCGGAATCGCAAATTTCGGATCAGTATCAAATTCTTGAATGGAAGCTCTGCTATTTATCAAGATATCTTCATGAAATTTAGCATAGATTATTGTCTAAGACAACACGAAGTTGGTGCAGGGGTATACAGTGGTATTACGGAAAGTAATAAAACTGAGTCGATTTAAAAAAATTGTCTAAACCAATCGTTACAATTCATTAAAAACCTTGCAGCGCGATTTCCAACCATTGAAGGCGTCACGGAAGACATTCTCCGGAATAGCCTTAAGAGCCGAGGTGCATGCTGCTTAGATCTCCTCTATCGTCTCAAAATGCTTGCCTTTCATCGGCTTCTTCAGGCAAGGAAACAAAAAAAAGTCCGGCGGGCCGCATTTGAGCTGTTAGGATGCCGACCATGGTTATGTAGCTGTTCACAAGAAAGGCGGTGTGAGCCGGGGACTTGTCGAAGTGCAACTTCTATTCGGCCGCGATGTATTGTCGGACCCGATTGACTTTTCGTTTGAGTCTCTTGAGGACCTCCTCGTAAAACTTGGCGTGGACGGTTTGTCCACACACGCAAGAGACACATTGTCGGCGTTTGTCGAAGTCGCAGGTCTCTCAGCCCGATCTTCCTCATCGACCTCTACCCAGCCCTCCAAAAAGGCCACATAAAACGTCTCTGTCGCAGATTTAACGATTTTCACACAGAATTTAATCGCGTACCTCTGCTCTAACGAACGCTGCATTTTTTGCTTGCACCACACACAGAAATACCTCGCGCGAAAATGTTTATCCTTACTCTCCAGGTGATCGGAGACAACTGGCCAACCACTTGTTCGTTAACTAGGAACACCCTCTACCGAATCCAGTTGGTATGCGCACGCTCCGAAATACAGTCGCGGCAGAAGAAAATCAGTCCAATTACTTTCTGGTAACCCCTGTACCGTCTAGAATTAGACATAAGGCTGCTTTTGAAGTTGTCGGAACACGGGAAAGCCGTAGAGCTAGCCTATAATGCATCAGCAGATAACTATACGGTTAATATCTAGACCTAAACAGTAATCAAGGCAGTAATCTTGGTTCGCATATTGGCAGAAGTATCTTGGGAAGTAGGACAGCAGTGGAGAACTTCGCCAGGAACAAGCGGCTTGACTTCAACTGAGTGCCAAATCACAAAGGCATCGATGGCAATGAGTTAGTGGGCGAGATTGCCGCGAGTGGTATACGGTTGTCATCGGATAACGTGGCCGACATTGGTAAACCCATGCATTGCCTCTACGATGATCTGGAGAACCTATTGAAATTCACCTCAAGCGCTTGCGTTCTGAAGTATTAATTCGCATGAACAACGTAACGGTACTCCATCTGACATTGCTAAGGACGAACACTAGTTATCATGGCTCACGAGCCGTGTCGGGTCCACAACGCGTGGTATGGTTGGTTACCTTCACTTTGGGCACCAATAGAATGCTGCCGCGGTCTACCACCTCCAGCTCCGCTCCCAATAGCTTCATGTTCACTATTTTCCACCGCTTCTGTGACATTTGTCACAGCGGATTACTGCGGGCTATGAGCGCGACGGTCAAATGCCGTTTCGCAATCTCTCCAGCCGCCGCCGCTGCCTTGGACCTTGTCGGTTTGTCGTCCGCGTGCTTGACATCTAGCATCCAGGCTACGTCTTTGCACTTCCCCTTTTTCGAGGGCACCTTAATTTCACTCAATGCGATTAGCATACGCTGGGTCCGAGGCACTACGAGTGGCGAAGTATGCCCGGCCGTTCTTCACCTCCTCTCTAGCTTAAGCCAGCCGCTTCACCTCTTCTTCCTTCAGGCTGGACTTGCCCTCGAGGCGGTTACATATTCCGACCGCCGCCTTGTATCTCGCTTTTGCCTTCAACCCCTCCTTACTTGGCTTCTTAAGGGCTTCTCTGTCTTGTTACAAGCATGGAGCATGGGAACCCGCGGGTTGCACAGGCGAGAGAAGAAGTTATTTTTCCCTTTCTGCATTTATGTTAACAGCACTTTCATGGTCCGAGTCTTCATGGATGGTGTAAAGAACTACAACCACCGCAATTTGCTTCCGTTGCAGTGGAGATGTGGCCGCAGGCGACACAGCTTGTACGATCGCTGTGTCCGCCTTTGGTAGCACCCTCGCCTCCCACCGATGTTTGGACCGATATCCCGGTCTGCTTCCTTCCTTCATCTTCCTCCATTGCGAGTTTTAGAATCGGGATCTCTACCCCTAGCGTTTTATACCTACCGCTAGGTACCTCATTAGCAAAGGCCGTTGGATTATCCATTCACCTACTTCTGAGGATGCATATAAAGCAGTCTAACATAAGGGGATGATTGGGAAGATACGTCAGCCTTCGCTAGAAGCCGCCTAGCTACAATGACTCTGTCAGAAGCCAACTTGAGATCATGACATTGTAAGCAGCGACACCCATTGCCCAGTCGGAGGATACAGCTAAGTGGATTTTTGCTGACTACAATCACTATAACGCAGGTGAACTGGTTCTTGATGAGGCACTTCAATGGATGCTATGTGAAATATGGAGGAACTTTCCTTAAAGAGTGAAAGTATTTCAGTTTTTTATAAGAACCTCTTTGTCTTTGCTGTTGCTTAACATCTTGTATATAGACTTTTTTTTAATTACGGACTTATTAGTTGCAGTCAATTACAATGTATTCGATAAATCTACAACTGCATATATCCAACTATAGATCATTGCAACTCTGTTCAAATTGCATATTAAGAACGCATTTACAGTTACAATTAACACAAATGTTAGAATTGGGTATTTCCATAACTATTTACTTCTGCTAATTTTCGCTGATAATTTTTACATTTTATCTAACAAGATACTGAGTCATTTGGCATATAGAAAATCGCACATATGATATAAGAATGAATGTATGCGGCATATGTCACATACAACAATTTATACCCCATAGGTCAATTTAGAGAATGAGTTAACCCTGCATTTGGAAATAACGATTCAGAGTATAAATTGATCCTTGAGCAAATAACTAAGTAGAAGCAGTGGAAAATCGAGCTACTTCGATTTACGCGGTTTTAACAAAAGATATTTCGCCGCAAATACCCTTTTAACCGCACCTATTCTCGTCTAATTATGCGACAATTAGTGAAAGCCATCATTGATATAGTAGTATAGACTATAATTGTCTCTATTTACATCGCACGAAGCAGTACCTGAACCTAACCCAACTTAATTTATTAAAATATTCACTAATTACCATCAAAAATTATACTTCGTTTAGCTCGGCTGCTCCCATAACTATAACTACAATTAGTTCAAATTGACTTTGTAATATGTTAATAACTCATTAAGTACTTCTGATTACTGTTCGTCCCAAACGTTTCACTTGTTGATCCATCAATTTGTTTAAATGTGTTTATCAAAATCTAGCAGGGCAATAAACATTTGCTTGTAATTAGTAAACTGTTAATTATTCTGTTTATGTATAGTTTACACTTTTCAGCAAAACTTCATAGCAGGCTAGTCGAACAGGCATTTTTTATACAGTTAATACCCATTTCTCGTAAATTTTTCAAAGGTGATCATATTTTATAGTACTCTAACTCCAAACTCCGGAACCACGTGGACTTCACAGTCCTATTGATACTAATGCGGAAAAGACGAAGCTTTTGGAGAATTTCAAACACGTTTCTCTCAAAACTGTGTCTTGAAGTCGGTTGGCAAGATTTCCCGAGGACTATTCAACCGATCTTAATGAAATATTACACAGATCTTTGAGATACAATTCTCAAAGACTGAGACCCAGGATTTTTTTTCGATTATATGTAGGTAGGAGTGCAGCCCTATCGGGCTCAATTAGCACTTTTTATTTGAAATAAAAAATTTCATGATATTTTCCCTTTTTTTGTTAAATTGTCTGTAAAAAAAACCAATTTTCAGTTTTTATACTTTGTCCAAGTTTTAAACTAAGGTTTTAACAAAAACACCCATGTAATCTCTTATGGCACTTTATCGATAAGCGGCGGTATTTTTTTTAATCTATAAATAGGATTTTGACATTAAAAGGAACATGACTTTCCAGCTGTTTAAGTGAGACCATTCCTGCCTTCACGTTTATGAGGCTGATTAACTAACCTAATCTATATCAAGTCTCAAATAACAATCAGCTAAAAAAATGTGATCAAGAAATAAAAAAGGGGTTTACTTTCAACCGATTTGGAATGCACTAGTTAGTAGTTCTAAGCATCACAAGGCACCGTCGTTTTTAGTATTCAGGTGGGATCATTCGTGACTTCACGAATAACAGCCTTACCCATGCTTACGAAAGCGAACCTATCCCAACTTTTAAATAGCAATCAATTAATTAGATTTAAAAGGGTAATCAAGTAATAAAAAAGGGCTATTAAATGGTTTGCAACCAACCGGTTTCTAATGCAGTACTTAGTTTACTACATAGAAAATTCGAAATAGAACAAATGAGTATCGTTAAGTAAGGCATTGTCTGCTACCCTTCCGCAATTTGTTTTACTGTCAGTTAAATTACCATTTAAATTAACAAAATAATTAAAATAGCAAAGTAACAAAACTATTGCTATTTACACTGATAATTTTTGCAATAGAAGTGTACTCGGGGCGTGTGAAAAAGTAAGAACGCCGAGGTTTACGCCGAAAACTTTTCAATAAATTTTTAAGCAGTTTAAGAGTGGTTATGATAGTTTTCAAATAGTTGCTATATCAATATTTTTTATAAATATTCTTAATTATATACTGATACATATATAGTACTAAAAATATGAAATATATATATGCGAGTATAATAATAGAGTAATAAACGCCTTAGAAACATATGGGTGGTTTTAATATTCCTGTTCAACATTGACGAACAAGTAGTACGACAATTGCACTATTAACTAACTATTATCTGATCATCTCTTTAATGAATGTCTAGAACGAATAAATCAAAATAATATGTGTTATTTATGATTATGTGAGGCATAAATTATGGTATTCCCAATATTAAAGCATATTTTTACGGTAGCTACAGCTAAACTATAATTGTGACTTATTTACAAAATTAGATCAGCACCAATGAAGAGTTCAAACTGATATTTCCTACCTAAGAATAATTTCTTTAATAAATATTTAAGTTAAAGCCCCTAACATTTTAGAGTATGTTCCAGATAGACACAAGAATTTAGCATTATTATCTTATTGACTCTCGTTCTATATGATTTTGTTTCTATTATTCAAACCTAGAGCGATGTTCTGGATCTGCTTTCTATAGACTGGATAAGGAGCGAGTAAATGGATCTGGCAGTGCACGAGCACAAGACGAAATATCTTCTGTTATCAAACAAGCAGTCGTGGCACACGCGACGAGGCTCCCACGTCGTTGTTGACAGTCATAACTTCAAAGTCGTAGATAATATCGTCTACCTATACCCGCCGGGGCTTGCAGAGGAAGAAGAAGACCTCCACTTAGTTGGAGAGATCAGGTGACGAATGACCTGGCTGCACTTGGTATCTCGAATCGACTGGCGCGCTGTTGTAAACTCGGTTATAACCGCGTAGGCGGTGCCTACTCCAGTAAGGAAGAAGTACAGAAACCTTTAGACGATTTTAAAGTTTAGTAACCCAAATTATAATGTGTCTCAATATTAAAAATTGTAAAAGTCTGAAAAAAGTCAGTATTAAGAGAGGTCCCTAACGAGTCTACCATTAAAAAGTGTCGTAGCTATTGATCATTGCGGATTAACCATAAATCCTTATAAAACTGAGCTAGTTTTATTTACTAGAAGATACAAAATCCCTGAGCTTACTCTGCTTTCGTTGAGGTGGTCTTTTCTTCCATCGGTGAACAGGGGCTTATCCTTTATAGGAAGCTCTCATGGAAACCAAACATCGAGGAGAGAGTGAGGAAGGCATCAGTCGCTTTGTATTGCTGCAGGAGAGCCATTGGAAAAGTTGGGGTCTTTCACCAAAAGTTGTATAGCGTAGTGGTGGCTCTATGAAACCGTGGTTAAGCATATAATGTTTTATTCAGTCGTTGTCTGATGGAAGGCGTTCGAAAAAATCATTCTAGCTAACTCCTGTCAAATTGAGAGAAGATATAACAAAAGTTGTACATACAAGAACATCATTCTAATCATTAGCTTGTATTACAGCTATATGCTATATTGGTGCGATATCGGCGGGTCCGAAAAATGAGCAGTCTCTTGGGGTGATATGTATGTACGTGTGCGATCTCAGAATGATATCGCAACCACTGGGAGACTAGTTCGTATATATGTGTACAGACAGACAGGCAGACGACTAAATCGACTCAGTTCGTCATGCTGATCATTTATATAAACATATTAAAGGGTCTCCCACGTTTCCTTATTGGTATTACAAACTTCTTAGCAAACTTCATATAACCTGTTTAGGGTATAAAAACGCGCATGCGTTAATGGCACGCATGTTTGCTTGAGAGCAGCGAAAATTAAATTCATAAAAAGGGAATACGGCAATTTGAAGTTACTCTTCCACTTAGTATATTATGCAATATACCAAAACACCTACGCATACATACATATGCATATGTACATACATATGGAGGATGCACTTATCCTTTACGCAACGATGAAATTACGAAAGCCCACAAAGCGAAGCGGCAAACTGAAGTTGTGTGCAAAAGCTTCACCGAAACAAGTTTGATTTTTTTGTTCGTGATCTTTGTTGTTGTAAAACTAAGAAAAAAAATAAAGAAAACATTGCATATAGTTTTTGGGTTTATTGCGAATTCTACCAACAAAAACAAACACTTTTAAAGAGTGTAGTAAAACAAAGCGTGTGACTAAATGTTTTTTTTTTTTATTTTTCTGTTTTTTTTTATTTACTTATATTTCTTCTTTCGCTTCTGCCCGATTTGCTTTAATTTATGTGTTAATTAATCTTGGAGTTGCCTTATCAAAGTCTGCTCCGCAAGTTCTCATATTTATTATTCTAATTTGGGCATCAATTCATACACATATACACTCATACACACACATATACATATTTATATTATTGTTTATTATTTCCTTTCTGTTTAGCATATGCCGGACCGGTGTTGACCGTAGGTCAAGTTTTCGAATCACACAAACCAACTCAGAAGCGCCGAGCGCGGTGTGCTTCGCGGTATATATACATGTGTGTGTGTGTGTGCAGTGACAAACAGGCGTTAATTGCAAAATCAGCTGAAGGCTGGGATTCACTTATCAATCAACGACAACAACAATACACGGCGATTATTTGCACATTGCAGCGTTGACTTTACATTGCCTTGCTTCACACTTATAGAATTTTTTTACACACATTCACACACACATATACATATAAGTACATTAGGCCTTAATACAGGTAACTCGGTCGAGTATTGTGGCTCAACAGCGCCCTCAGCTTGTATATAAGCATTGATTTCGAGGGCTTGCTGGCATTCAGTAGCAAAGCGTCTGTCAACGCATTAACAACAACTAATTAACTCCAGACTCAAGTCAAATCAAATAAACAGCAGCAAGATGAAATGCACACTATTTGTATTCGCTATAATCGCTTTGTTGTTGTGCGCCAGCGTACAGGCCGCAGACAAGTCGGGTGAGTAGATAGAAGAGGCGAATTGGCAACTAATTTGAATTAACATTTCACTTTTCAATACCTTTCACTTTCAAACGAAACATGCCTCTATATACATATGTGTTATGTTCTTCGTGCACAGCTTGCTCGCAGCCCAAAGAAGTGGGTCCATGCCGCAAATCCGATCCGAAGGTCTTCTACAATAGCGAGTCGAAGGCCTGTGAGGACTTCATCTATGGCGGCTGCCAGGGTAACGACAATCGCTTCGACACCAAAGAGGAATGTGAGAAGCTTTGCCTTTAAGCGCTGCAACCGATGTATATCGATAAATTACACAATCGATTGTGTTGTACCATTTGAGGCGTTTAATTGTCGTTAATGCAAATGAGCATGAATATAAGTATGAGTATGAGTATTTGTTAAATAATTATTATTTCACTTTTGTTAATAAACAGTTAAGTTGCGCAACATTTGTTTAGAAATAAACACGGTGTATTATTTACATACAAAAAAAAAAGCAAAAAAGGCAGTGGAATGTGATTGCGCTTAATTGCTCGGTATTAAATTGATTTTATGCGCAATTAAAAAAAATTATATCTAAAATTATGAACGAGTGGTGGTTATTAGCAACCTGTTGCAGATCATGTGAAATCGATAAGTACATATGTACATATGTATAACACGTGGTAACACTTTGCAGTATAACTTTAGTGAAGCGGTCATGATTTTCGTGAGAGGGCGTGAATGAAGGGAAATAAGAAAAACCTTTAACGGTCAGTTTGCTATAGTGTGCAGATCTGTACAATATGTTTCGAGATTAGAGCCTTGATATATAACCTGAGACAGATTTCGTAAAGATAATTTATCAATTGGAACATTTTTCCATACAAAGACTTGATTATGATCGGGCAGTTTGCGTAGCAGCTATATGTTATGGTATTCCGATCTAAAAAATTTGTTCCGAGATTTTTGCATTGCCTAAGAAAATGGACTTCGCAAAATTTCGTGAAGATATCTTCTTATTAAAAAGATTTCCTTACAAGAACTTGATTTTGATCTATGAGTTTGTATGGCAGCTGTATCCCATAGTCGTCCAATAACGGTGAAAAAAATATTCAATGAAAGAAAATTCAAAATAATTATGTTTTGTAGCATAGTGTCTCTTTGAATTGTTTATTAACTTGTTACTTGTAATTATTTTTATAAAATCACTGTCGCTCCCATGCACAAATGAAGTGGAGGTGTTCGCTTGAGTGTGCATATGTACACATACATACTTAAGTGTGTACTATAATAATTCGAACTATTATATGTGTTTGTATATGCGTTTGTTAATGGGGATTTTTTTTTTTTTTGGCTTAGTTAAGGCACCAACTACAATTAAAAGCCACTTTAAACAGTTAAAAAGTACACAGGAAGTGTGAATGAAATGATGAGATGATGTGACGGTAGATCAAACTATGATATTGTGATGATATAATAAAAGAAGAATGTGATAACGGTTCTGCACTTGAACGTACATTGATATTGTCAGTGGAACAGTTTTTACTTTAAGTAATATAAATATGATTATAAGCTAGCATAGTGTGACTGTAGCTCATTAAGTTGATGTGATGACGTTTTGGTGATGTGTAGGAGTCAACGGCACAGTTACCATCTTGAATTATATTTGCTGATGATAATATTATGCGAGTCGTTAAGATATATAAAGGTGATTTTCAAAAGATTGGTGAGATATCGCATCATGTCATCTGATGTAAATCAAGTGATGTGATGTACAATCATGTGATTTGATGTAAGATCAACTGATTTAATGTAAAAACATGTTATGTGAAGTTATATCATTTATTAAGTGATATTTCGATGAAATGTCATATGATGTGGTGTGATATTATTTAATGACATTTAACAACGTCTGATACGATGTGATATCATATAAATCATTTGATGGTATTTAACATCATAGTGTCATGTGATGTAGTATATTCCTACTTAGTCGATCAGAATTAAATTGTTATGGTATATGGATAAATTAAATAATTTTATGCAACGAAAAAAGTTTTAGTTTTATATACGAGGCTTCTCTTTAGAAAATCATAACCACCACACTGTTGATTATAATAATATTAAAAATCGGAGGTCTAACAGCTGTTGAAGACAAATCTGTAAAATTATAATTTACTATGATAATTTGTTGTCATTTAATTGCATGTTCTTCAAAATTACTCTTCAAATTGTGGGGACTCAAGAGAAAATATGGATAGAGGCAATAAACGCTATCAACCCTTTATACAGGTGCCACAGGCATGATGTAAAAGCCTGTCAAACTTTATGTATAGACGCAAAAAAAATTTTCCTAACCGAAAATAATTGTAAATTAATTTATCACATTTAATAATTTTCTTCAAGAAAAGTATGACGAACATTTCTCCGTGTGGTTTCGAAACTCGTTCACGCATGCGTGCACGCACACCTATTTCGCTGCAGCATAACACTCACCACTTCCACTGTCACTGGCAATAAGCCAAATCGATTGGTGGGGACATTGTGGGCTCAGAAGTGAGTAAAATAAACTTGTTCGACAAACAACTGGGGATATGAGTAACTAGAATGTGAGCTATATATGTATGTACTCGTTTGTAAGTGAATTTATGATATGAAGTTGAATGCAAAAAAAATAAAGGGTGAAGCCATCTGAGTAGAGGTTAAAATATTGCAAATTTTCGTAGAGCTTGCTTAGTGAGTGGCAAAGGAAAAATCAGTAGTGTCGGACATCCTCTTGAGTCATGTCAGATTTATAAGCTACAGATTTTAATTTTCACGAATCCTCTAACCTCTTAAGTTAACACAATTTGTTTTTTTTATTGCCTAAAGTTTCTTATGAAACCTGAAAAAGGTTTATTCATTACTCATCCAATATAAGATATATTTAACGGCGGTTTTTTCTACAACTGGTGTGTGGCTTGGATAAAAGATGGTATGGTTTGTGTCTTGACTACAAGTGGAGCTTCCTATCTTTCTCTTATCGAAAATAATTTGTATGCTCCACCGCTGTTTAGAAAAAATAGTTCTATAAACTTTTCTCCTCCCAGACTTGATGTCGCATTAAACCGTGTGAGCTATACTATATTTCAGCACGGTGAAGTGTTCGCTTAGCGGCGATGTGGATGACGCAGCATCGATTATTACTGTTTAAGAATATTTACTTTCAGTGCAATGACAGAACAGCGAACAGGTGGACGGACAAACGGATGACTGACGAGGTGGACTGGTTTTAATACGCAGCAAATTGTTAAGCTGTTTACAAAAGTTTCGAAATGTATTTTGATTTAATTTGAATTCAACAGTATAGAACTATGTATATATGTGGTATATGCACAGGTATATATGAAAGCATTTGTAAGTGTAGTATATATGTAATTATATATTATTTTCCTTTTGTATTATTGTTATGATTTTTTACGACTGCGTTTGCTGGAATAATCGGAATTCTTTGGCGGTGTGTTGTTGGAAGTTTTTATAGCGCGGCGCACAGCTGCCGTGGGCACAGTATATTCTAAGCAGCAAACGCGTATACACGCATGCGCGGACAAAGTATGAAAAACATTTACAAAACCAACCTATAAAAGACACCTACGTGCAAAAAAGCGCTTGCAAATAGAAACGTACATACTTATGTAAATACGTGCAGCCGACAGCCTACAGGCAACTTGTGTGCACCTGAGACAATATTTAAAAATAATCCAAATAAAAATCAGCACATTGGCACGCGATTTTGGGTGCGAGACTTCAGCTGTCATGCTTGAATTTCTATTAAACACCGCTAAGTGATTGTGGCTAATGAATAAATGAAAAATTTGAACGTTTAAAGGCGAAAAAAGAGAAAAACACCGAAAATATTCGAAAAACGTATACAATTTCATAGACGAACGTTTGTGAATTTTCCACTTGAGCGCCTCACACAGCCAGCCATACACACATATACATATGTGCATACATACGCGCGCGCATTCGCCAGCCAAACAAGACAACGCGCCGCTGCAACTTGTGCCACAGTGATCAATCAGCAGCAGCCGCAACAGCAGTCGTCGTCGATAAGCGGCAATCGCAAACGCGTCCAGTGAAAACTCAGTTGCGCATTTTCCACATAAATTTTTTACCGTTGTTTTAGCAAGTTTTGCTTTTTAATTGCCAGCGCTTTGTTGGGCGCGCAAACGTGTGAGTAAGCGTGAGAAAGCGCGTAGTGTTTTAGTTTCCAACGGCAGCCAGTCGCTAGTCACTGACATAGATTCGGTGTTGCCGGTAAAGCAAACATTCACAAGATCATTGTCGAACGCAACAAATAATAGTTAGTGTATGAATTTAGCTAAACGCACACGAGCAGTAGAAAGTGAAAGGAAGATGCACCTATTCGTGTCCTGTCTAGTGTTGATCAGTGTGGTGTTGCATTGTGGGCTGGCGGCAAGTGCTTCCACTGTGGGGCTCTATGCACCAGATCGCTATGATGGTGAGTGAACAAAATAAAACGTTTATGAATTGTTTTTCACAAAAAAATGTAGGTAAACAAGAAACAAGTGCCATTGCTTCATTGGATATGCAGAAATGAGTTGATTGCTAGTGGAATATGTTGTTTTCGAATGCAACCGATATGTGAACCAGTTTTATATTGGGTAAATTAACATTTTATATATCGAAAAAATACAAAAAACATGAGTTGAGGCACAGCTAAGAGGTGCTATTAAAAGCAATTTTCGAAATCCTGTTTGTAAAGCAGTTTTCCAAAAAGTAAACAAGAAAAATAGAACTTTTTTTCAAAATACTCTTTGAAAGGTTGGCTGCAAAGTCTAAAAAGAAACTAATAGAAGCTTAAAAAATATTAAAAACCTGGAAGTTTTTTCCCAATCTGGCCTTTGGTTTAACTAGACTTGTGAAAATTTGCTCCTCCACACCTAAAAAATGCGGTGATCTATAGAACTCTAAAAAAGTAAATGCGCAGTTCTTCTAAGCATGTCACATGCATATCTCTCTCTTCCCATCTTTAGTTTCATCATCCGAGATGATCTGTTACTTCCGCCAGTATTCTAGTCTAGAAGCCAGAATTTCGAACATTAACTTTAAAAATAATTTGAATTTTGAAAAGTACTTTACAGGAGATATTTAAAATATTATCCAAACTATCGAAATATGATAAAATATAGACCCTTTTCCACAGAACAGTTTTGTTTTTAATGTCCAGAGAAAAACTTAGAGTTTCTGAAATTCACAATCTATTTCAACTTAGATGGCTTTAAGGTTTCCAATTCGTAAAGGCATATGTACGAAGTCTATATCCTGCTAGTATTATGAACTCGTTAATATTTTTTTAAGCCCGTTGGTTAGTAGGTGGTATTTCAGCTTTTCGAAAGGACCTCGTCCATCAAGGGAGCCATGCTGTAAGGTGTGTCGTAGTATTCACGTCAAAAGACTGACTCCAGCTACACATTTTTAACTCTTCTTTAAATATGTTCATTGCCGAACATTTCACAATCGGCTTAAACGAGCTCGATTTCACAATTTTTGTTATAATCGTAGGGCTGAAGTATTCTAAATATACTTTATAATAAAAATCTGTGAAATGGAGATATCAATTCTCACAAAGACCGAGAGGTAGAAGTTTAATAAGAGTGATTGCCGAGTAAAGCCTATTTTTTATACTTCCGACATAAAATGTTATAAAGAAAAGTATAGAAGATCCATGCGACCTACAATTACATTTGTTATACATTGAATTTAAGTCAAACAAAATGTGTGAATATGACCCTACAGAGCAAGTCAGTTATTCGAAAACAATATGGTCCCAAATGAAGAAACACTCGATAGAAGAGACTGTAGGAACATGATCGGAATACTAACTGGTCACTGTCTGGTGGCGGCACACACCCGCAGAATGGGGGAAAGAATGGAGCATCTCTTGTGCAATTGTCCCGCTTTGGCAAGACTACGCTGTAAGCATCTGGGGTCCCCACTGGAGGAGGTATGGATAGTGAGGCCGCAGAGTTTGTTAAGATTCACCTCAAGCGCAGGCATCCTAAAGGAAAACTTCTCTAGGATGACTACTTTCCATCTGGTAGCGCAAAGGACCAAAACTGATCTATGTGTGGCTTATTGGCCTACCAGTTTTTTGGATAAGATTGGCGTCATTGTAATTTAGCATAGTGGCCAACTATATATAACAAATTTGATGAGCAGACTCCAATATCTTCTATAACTAGTCTGTGGAGATGCCATAGTTTTTTCCTTGCCCAAAAATTTCATACGAACAAATAACAGCTTGTTGTTGTTTCGAGGGTACTAAGCTGAAACCGGGCACAGTTTGAGGTCAAACGAACCGCATATCGCAAAGTAGTGTTAAAATGTCTGACAAGTCGCTGACTCCTTTCAGCACGCAAGCACAATTTGCTTACTTCACAATCCATATATTATAAATGAACAGGCAAGTTCTTTTCAACACATTGCATGTCACTTCATTTACAGCAATTAATCATAATTAATCTCCTGTGTATCTGCAACAGCAGAATGAGCTTTGCTTCAAGTACCTGTGGCTCGGTGTTCTTATAATTACATTCCAACTAAGTAAGTCAGCGCAACGGTGATGACATCAAGCAACAATAATTCGGCTTGCAATCCATATATATACATATATAGTATAGTAGTATATGTTTTTATGTATATACAGGCATTTCTTTGCATGTATTCATACATGTATATATGTATGTCTGCTTGTGTGTGTAGTGTTTTTCCAATTTACTATATATGCTTTTGCATTCTGATTGCAGGCATACCGGAAACATGTCTCTTGCCCATGGACTTTGGCTACTGTCGGGCCAAAGTGAAGCGCTACTATTTCGATATGCGTCGCATGAAGTGCGCCATGTTCTACTTTGGCGGCTGTGCGGGCAACGTCAACAACTTCAAATCGTTGGAGGAATGCAATCGCGTATGCCTGGACGGTTATGGTGATTATGACAGCCCGAATGATGTGGTAGCCGTCAACAAGGCAAGCGGACGTGATTACCGCGGTCGCGGCACTGTGAACAGCAACAGCAACAGCAACAGCAATAACAAAAACAACAATTCTGGCAGTAGCATTAGCAGCAGCAGTCGTGGCGTCATCAGCAATGTCGGTGGCATTAAGAACAACACGTCCGCAACCAGTTATGGTGGCAGTGTTGGCGCTCTTGATGCCAGCTATAAGAACAGCTACAACAAGTACAACAGCAACACATACAACACCAACACCAACATCGGCAGCAATGTTAATGGCAATAACAGTGGCATTAGCAGCAGCAGCGGCAGCGGCAGCGCCGCCGGCAGCGTTGTGAACAATAACACAAAAATCATACGCAACCGAAGTGATGACAATCTCGATGAATATGATTACGAGGAGAATTAAGTGTATTACCATATTCGTTTGTGTTCATAATGGAAATGAAATACAAAGTATGTAACTTCCTTCATGCGCTACTGCCAAATACTCGTAACCTACCTATAACTATTACTATTACTATTTTTTCTTTGTATACAAATTATGTTATTTATGTTATGCATATGAAATACTTATTTAAATTAACTTCAGTATCTCTTTTTTTTTGCACTGCGCAAAAAAATTTGAAATATTACCTAATTTTGCGCGCCAAACAAAATAAGAATAGAAAACGAAATAAAAAAGTATTAAAAATAAATCACTTTAGACTTTAACTTCCAAAGTTTCAAGCAACAACATAAAAAATAGAATATATAAACATTTACTGAAAGTTGTAGGCATTTCAAGGTCTCTCTAGTAAAGCAGTAAAAATTTTGATATTTTTTGTCATTTATGTTTGCATTTTTTTTAGTAAAGTTTATTATTTAGAATGAGTATAGTAATTTTTAAAATAAAATTTGCATCAAAAAGGAATTTAAGCAACCAGAGATCGGTTTTGATAGGTAATTCATATACATGGAAAATTTTTGAACTCCCATACTCCACAGACCACACAGTCGCAAATTTTTCCTTCAGATTTCTTAAGTAGTGTCCTTTTTTTGCATACATATTCACCCTTTCTGAAAATATGTCCACTTCAACCCTATTCTTAAGTAAATATTTTGTGGTAGGAAAATCCCAACATGTTGTCTCATTGAAAATTGCATTTTTTTTTGGATTCTCCTGATGCAATAGCCAGGCTCTACAAAGGCTTTCCAAAAAAGATGCCTGGTGAGGAAGTTTTTTTGTTTTAAAATATATCGAATGTGAAAACTAATAAAATATATTACTGGACTATGTAGACAAGTTTGTTCTGAAAAAATTTACGCTAAAAATATTATTAAAAATCGTATTCTATCTGAAAAATGTAAATAAGACGCAAACTGTTTAATTATTCATCAATTTTTATTTTGTCGCCTTCGAAATAATGCTCACCAGATGTAATACACTTATGCCAATGATTTTGCCAGTCCTCGAAACACTTTTCATAAGCACTTTTTGGGATGGCCCTCAGTTCCATCAGCGAATTTTGTTTTATTTCTTCAATCGACTGAAAACGGGTTCTACGGAGCGGTAATTTCAGGTTGAGAAACAAAAAAAAATCACTCGGAGCCAAATCTGGTGAATATGGTGGTTAATCAATGCGTTTTGGCTTTAAATACGGTCACAATCGTACTCTTTTTGAACAAAAAAAAAAAAAACAGCTTTATAGGGACGAGTCGCACGGACTCGCGAGAGATGTCGAGCTCTGTTGTAATCTATGTGACACTTGCCAGACGATTTTCAAGCACCATATCCTTACATTTTTAATATTTTCATCAGTGGGAGTGTTCCAAGGTCGTCCAGAACGAGGCATGTCTTAACGATCTCTCGACCGTCTTTGAAGGCTTTGTAACACACGTTTTTGATAAAACTGAGTCATAAATACAAAATGTGAAACAAATTCTTTGTCGATATTTTTATTCATTGTGAAAATCGCAACGCACTACCGAGGTGCACCGATTTAGGCAACTGCTGTAAATAAACTGGTTGACAGATCGCGCTCATATTTGGCATAGTAATTAAGGACAGTCCTACCACTTTAGGCAAATTTTTTTTACCCGGGGAATTTAATTATAATTTCCGAGTGCGTTTTTGTCATAATGTATAGTATGTATGTATATGAACTTAGGAAGGTCGTGTTAAAAATTCTAATCGTTCGGCCCAGTCGTTTTGGAGAATATTTCCTCGCTGACTCCAAAAACAGAATTCGAGAAAAATACCTTTAAAGTTTTAGGAGTTGGTTACACTAAGTTTAAATTAATTTAAATTTACAAATACGCCAATATCTCTATAGCTATTAGCCGATTCAACTTAAAATTTTCGGAGAATATTTTCAAATACATATACATATGTATGTAGAATGATGGCATAAAAAATAAAAAAAAAATAAAAATTTGATAATGTTCAATATCAATCCATATGGTGTGTTTGGAGCGCCAAGAACCTTTTCGTCATTTATTATTTTGAGCTATTAGAGAGACTTTCGCTTTACCGCTTACTTTTAATGTTGAAGAAAAAAATTCTATTTAAGTAATAATAAACCGATTTGTTTTGGAGCATGCTAAGAATACGTGGTTTACACTTTTTTTAACGAACTGTGCTTTGTCACTGTCATTGTCATTGTCAAGGCCTTTTTTAAAATACACTTGTTGCTCTAGAAATTGTTTTTACTTATACATATACATACAACATATACATACACACACACATATAACGAGAATATGACCTTGCATTTTTTAATTGATTGCCTCCCATCTTTCGTCCAACTACAATATAATACGATTAGAGGTATTTAGAAGGGATTTGATGGCGGCGATGCTGTCATTCGCTCCATGCGTGACGTCAGTTGTGAGTGCTCACTCACCTTCTCGCTGCGACGCTGCGCATGTGCGTATACATATGTATATATGAGTAAATAGATTTGCATTGGCTATTTTGATTGCCAATTGCATGTGCGCCACCTTCAACTACTTTCACATTAGCACAGATTTACTTTTGTGCGTATTTGCAATGAAATTTATCACACTTGCTTAACACCTCATATTCAAATAACAATTTATATTCAACTATAATTCATATACACTACGATTGCTCATGGAAAACCACAAATACGTGATTTAATGAACTTGTCCAAGTTCTCCTCGACGCATGCCTGTGTCATCAGCAAGCAGTTCTTAGCAGAAATGTGGGTGAGTATATATTAATAAAGATAATTTTTAATATGTTGGGATTTAAAATTTTTGGATTCTGTTGAAATAGTTGCTTGACTATAAATATTATTATAAAATACAACCTATGTATGTGTAGGATTGATTTGAGAAAGATTGCCAAATTTTATTTATTTTTTTTTCAAAGTTATTGAGACTACCGATACTTAAATGAAACAGGGCACAGCTCCAAAATAAAAATAGATTTTGTTTGAAAATACTTTGAAACTTACATTTTATATTTATAAAAAGTCTGAAAATGAAATTGTTTACATAATTAATTTTGCATTTAAAAATCACATCAAAGGGAAACTAAAGATCAATAAAATAAAAGATAATTAAATGTCTACAATTATTTAAAATAGTTATTGGTACACATGGTGTATATTTGCATAAAATCATTTCGTTTTCACTTTGCCACTTTGTTTGCCGCCTTTGAAAAGGCCGCTCAAACGTCGCAAAATCGCGCGCGCAATGAAGATGAACAACGCCAAGCCGATCAAAATAATTGACACACTGTCCAGTGAGTAATAGACGAACCAATTTAGCTTTACCGCCTTTGTCTGCAGCAATTTATGCGCCGTTTTGCCGTTCTCTTGCAACAAATGTTCCACCCACCACACGGCTCTGTCCAGCGGTTTCATGTCTTGATTGCGGAATAAGTGCGACAGCACGACAGCATTCTCAGCATAACTGTGAAGAAAAATATTAAAGAATATTACAAAAAATAATACCTAAATATGCACACAAACAAGCACTGAGCTCACCTATTGCGGCGCATCTCTTTAAGCGTCGCTATTAAGTTCTTTTCATTAATATCGTCGAAGAATAGTATGGAGCCCACGCCGCGGTTTTGGACCGCGTATGCGTTAACGCTTTGATCGCCGTAGAGCGGTGTGACAATTAACGGTTTGCCACAATATATATTCTCAGTGGTGCCGAGTAGACCACCATGCCCCCAAAATAGTTTCACCTTGGGATGGCCTGTAGGAAAATACAAGTATAGCAATATTTATGTAATTATATTTTTAATGTCATCAAACATTAATTCTTGCGTGTTCTTCATACTCACAGATCAGACTTAACTGTGGCGCCCATTTGACGAAGAGGAACTTCTTACTTTTCGTTGGCACTTCGTCGGTCTCCCATTTCCAAATTACATTGAAAGGCTGTTGTTCGAGTACTTTGACTATCGTTTGCACTTTCTCACTGGGCATGCTAGACGAACGTACCATAGAACCCCAGCTAAAGAATAGCACACCTTCGGCAGGTGAATTTTTTAAGAATTTCTCAATTTCGTCTGGTAATTTTGCATTTAATGCTGTCTCATCAATATGTATGCCACCAATTTCGATTAATTGCGAAGTTAACGGTTTATTACCGTGTAGGGTGTAATGTTGATTGACCAAAATTATGCTGGTGCTACGCTTGGCATAATCATCAACATCGAAATCCACATTTAGATATTTGTTGATCACTTTGCGATCATCAGAATGTGTGCGATAACTGTAAAATATCATATCTTAGGTGGTTAAAAGTAATTTCAACTAAGTTTCGATAAACAAAAAATTAAATCGATCAGGTTTCCTACTTTGCCTAGGATCACTATACAAATGGTCTGAAATAGTTTGCCTTTCGCCAGTTTTCCTCTAGTTTTCTATAAAACTCAATGCAAGTTATATAATATTGCACAATTATAATAAAATTATCAGTTCAATTAGTGATCACTTTCTTAACCTTTCTGTCATAATCTCTACTTCTTCAAGCCTATCATAATATCTTCACTTTATACCAAAAGTATGCCTTGCTGACGCCTCCTCCATTTTCAATTATTGCTCTAAAAAAATTATCCAACATAAACGAGCTTTTTCAAGTCTCAAATATCTCACCGATATATATAATTCACCAGTTTCGTTTGTAGAAAATTTAACAGTCGTTCATAACAATTCAGTTCCTCCGGAAATCCGACTAATTTCGACTGTATATACGACGGAAAATCCGGCAATGCAATACGATCAAAGTGGTAGGGCATTAACACACAACTACTCAAACCCACCACAGGTACTTGCAACAAGTATGGTATACCCAATTGGCAATCCGAATTCATATATTCAGTGATGACTAAATCGAACGGTTGCTGTTCGTGACCTTTTAAAATCGTATCAACATGTCCACTTTTATACAAGAGTTCACAGTGTGACAGTCCTTCATGATGCATATAGTCGGCATCTTTGAATATATTAAACAAGCTTCGTCGTGGAAATATATCTTTAAATGTAACTACATTGGTTGTCAAACCACCAGTCAATAGCAGCTCGGTATAGTTATGTGGCTTTATCTTGTCCAGCGCTTTTATATGAGTCACCACGGTGACCTGGTGGCCTTGTTCAGCCAGTCTGCGCAAAAGTGGATAGAAAACTTTAAAATGACTGTAGGCGTAATAGTTAAATATTCCAAGTATGCGACTGCACTCAGTAATTAATATTGGGTTCACTAAAATGGTCAGAACTATTGTAAAAGCCAATATTTTCTTGGGGTTCTTAAACATGGCTGTTGATGTGTTCTGACCAAAATATTATTAAAAAAATTATATATTATTTATTTCACTAGCACAAGCACTTTTTTTCAATTTCTTTATGCAATTTTATTCTAACAGAATTTTGAGTTTAGACAACTTATGTGTGTCTCCCCGTGATACTTGAATTCACTAAACTTTAGAACTATTATTGTTCAAATATAAACATCCGGCTTGGTGCTAAGAGGTACCATTCAGTGATGCGCCGCAGCATAGATAAGCAGCACTATCAGGTGACGTATCGTACCAAAACTACGAATACGAATGTCCGCCACGAATATGCATAATTTGCTATCACTGAATTCATATGTATTCGAAACTTTTGTTACTAGACTTGGTTTTGAACTTTGACATTTCGAAATCGGTTGGGTAAAAGCAAAAAAAAAAATGAAAAAAAGAACGAAAAAATATAAATTTTAATAAGTAAAACTGAAATCGTTTATATTCAAATTGAATTTACGAACAAAATATGAATCCACTAAAGTGTGTATTCATGTTGATTGAGGAAGATTATTTTTCTAAAACAAATTTATAAAAAACTAGCGCTTAAATAAGGCGAATGCAAGTTCTTTAAGATCGCCATCTATACATACACATGTATATTTACTTCATCCATTGTTTTCGGTTTTACGTTTTCTACCGAAATTCTTGGCTTTTGGGTATTATACTTGTACATATGTACGTATGTATACAATGTATGTTACAAAAATTTCCAGCAAGCCTTACAAATTTTTCAAAATCATTTTATATTCCGTACCGCTCTCTCAGGAAGCCCAGAAAAGAAGTATAATAAAATACATACAAAAGCGAGAATTATTGTAGAAAGAACAATGAGTATTTTTAAAAATCAATTTAGATATCTTCTGAGTGCTCGTGAGCTTCATTACGAGCCATGGAAAGCATCTCAAATCGTTAATGTTGCGGCAGAGTTACACAACGTTTGTATATACTATCGCGTAAATGATGAAATTTTAGAAAATATTTCAGAACCACATATTTTTACAGAAAGTAATTAAATTGTTTCATCAACTTATAGCTTATGCAGCTTCACAGATCAGAGAAGCCATATGTGAAACACTTACGCGAATATATTATCCTAAATAAATATTAACACAATATATTAATTTTTTTTTTAATTAAGTATTTATTTAATTAATTATTTTTTGATATTGCTGCAATTTTTTTCTTCCACTTCCAACATTCTTAGAAGTACGTCTTAACAGTGCTGGACTGCAGGTCCTTGATGGCCTTCCAATCTAGCCATACCTAATAAAAAATAAGTCCAACAAGCTTCAAATTATCCTGTTACAACAATAAAAACTACAACCTTAATATATTACGGTATTCCAGCTGTGAATAATCTTCTTCTTTAGGACACTTGGTAAAACCCTGCTCCATCTCAGGTTTTTGCTGTAACAGCTCAATCATTAGTGCATATTGCTGTTTGGTGGTAATTACTTTAATGATTAGTTTACTCGTAACATATAAGTTTTAGTCTGAATTCAATAAAAACTTAATTTTTTTCTTTTTTTAATTTATTTCCCCGCTTGCAAAAACTTGTCATTTAAAAATTCCGATAAAATTCAAAATTAAAAAAAAAACGCAAGTTTCATGGAAAAATCAGGTTTAGAGGCTCGTACTACCTCGCCGGTGTGAGTTAGGACTTGGTCGCAATGGTCACTTTGCAGAGTGCTTAATTCTGAGCAAAACGTGTCTAAAGTCAAAGCGATGCCATAAAACGCCTCTGAGCTATAGAAATTTAATGATGAAAAATCGCGATTTTCGTGCATTTTCAGTAGAAAATCTTTACATGCCTTATTAATATTAAGGGTTAAATTTTCTGGAATTTTTTTAAGATATTTCCAAGGAAATTTCATGAAGGGATTGAAAAAAATAGTTAATAAAAACACCCTAATACACACATAAAAATTTATTTAATTATAGCGTTTTCTTTTCTCCCAAAAATGTTGCATTACTACAGAGCATTATTACCTGTTGCTACAGAGTATAATAAATAATTTTACTCACCTAACCGTTGTACGTAATTATTACAACTTTTAAATTAAAATATAATTAATTGTACATTAATATAAAACAAAAATTTTATTTTCAGCAATATCTATATTTAGTGCAATTATTTAGTTTTCACTTTGCCAGTTTGTTTGCCGCCTTTGAAAAGGCCACACAAGCGTCGCAAAATCGCGCGCGCAATGAAGATGAACAACGCCAAACCGAACAAAATAATCGACACACTGTCCAGTGAGTAATAGACGAACCAATTTAGCTTTACCGCCTTTGTCTGCAGCAATTTATGCGCAGCTTTGCCGTTCTCCTGCAACAAATTTTCCACCCACCACACGGCTCTGTCCAGCGGTTTCATGTCTCGATTGCGGAATAAGTGCGACAGCACGACAGCATTCTCAGCATAACTTGAAGAAAAATATTAAAGAATATTACAAAACATATTATCTAAATATACACACGAACAAGCACTGAACTCACCTCTTGCGGCACATCTCTTTAAGCGTCGCTATTAAGTTCTTTTCATTAATATCGTCGAAGAATAGTATGGAGCCCACGCCGCGGTTTTGGACCGCGTATGCGTTGACGCTTTGATCGCCGTAGAGCGGTGTGACAATTAACGGTTTGCCACAATATATATTCTCAGTGGTGCCGAGTAGGCCACCATGCCCCCAAAATAGTTTCACCTTGGGATGACCTGTAGGAAATTATATAAATGCAATATTTATGTAAATACATACATACATATATGTTTAATGTCATGCATCATTAATGCTTGCGTAATCATCATACTCACAGATCAGACTGAATTGTGGCGCCCATTTGACGAAGAGGAACTTCTTACTTTTCGTTGGCACTTCGTCGGTCTCCCACTTCCAAATTACATTGAAAGGCTGTTGTTCGAGTACTTTGACTATCGTTTGCACTTTCTCACTGGGCATGCTAGACGAACGTACCAAAGAACCCCAGCTAAAGAATAGCACACCTTCGGCAGGTGAATTTTTTAAGAATTTCTCAATTTCATCTGGTAATTTCGCTTTTAGTGCTGTCTCATCAATATGTATGCCACCCATTTCGATTAATTGCGAAGTTAACGGTTTATTACCGTGTAGGGTGTAATGTTGATTGACCAAAATTAAGCTGGTGCTACGCTTGGCATAATCATCAACATCGAAATCCACATTTAGATATTTGTTGATCACTTTGCGATCGTAATAATTTGTGCGGTAACTGTAAAATATAACATAGATTTTAACATTAACATAACATAGTTTTCAGCTAAGTCTCGACAAAAATAAAAACGTACGGATTTCTTGTTTTGAGTATAATTATTTTGTATAAGACAAACTTAAAAACGATTTTTTTTTTATAAAGGCTGAATACTAACTTTTATGATCTTTGTGTCATTACTAAGTATCATTAGTAAAACACCAGCTAAACTCCCCCGCATTCGGTAATCATTTGATGACCTTTCTCAAACATATCTATCATGATCTCTCATATGTTCAAAACTATCGAAACAGGCTCTTTATTTATGTAAATTTTTAAATCTTATAATGCCAGCAAGGATATATTCAGTTGTAGGAGTTATTCTAAAAATATCTTGCCAAACAATTATAGAAATATATGATAAGGAAGCCAAAGTGGATACAGAGAAATGGTGGTTAAATGGAGCATTATTCATAAATTCACATTTTGGGTTAATTGACTGGCAATTGGTTAGAATTTATGAAAATTAAAAGGAAGTAGTACAGTATTATTTTTTTCACTTTCATGTTGATTTTGGGAGTTTTGAAAAAAGGGTTTGTTACATAACTCTTTAGTTCTCAATCAATTTATTAGCATTAAATATATTACTTTCTGAATTGTTATTTTATTTGATACAAATAAAGATTATTGATCATATTGGCGTGTGAAAAATTAAGCAGATGTCCTCGCACTCCGCTCCACTTAATATTTCCGATCCCTCTAATATACATGCATTCATATATACAGATAGCACATCGTTCGTATATATTTATTAAGCATGAGCTTACCAATTTACATATTCATATGTTGTAATTGCTTTGCCATGTTATTTGTATGTCTTCGTAGATCTCAATAATCAAATGTTTTTTATGCTCATAGTTATTAAATTGAAATTATAATTGAATTCACAAAAAATGTTCCATACAAGAACTTCATTTCGGTCTGAACAACGTGTTGGAAGATTGTAGATGGTCTTGGATAATAATTTCTATCAAATTTCGTGAAGATAATTCTCAAATGAGAAAGGTTGCCATACAAAAACTTGATTATGGTCGTTCAGTTCGTATGCCAGCTATAAGCTATAGTAGCCTGATGTCGATTTCGACAAATAAATGACAGCTTTTTGAGGAGAAACGAACATGGCCAAAATTTCAAAGTCATCTCTCAAAAACTAAGGGACAGACAGATAAAATGACTAAATCGATTCAGCTCGTCGCTGTGATCTTTTATACATACTAGTATGTACATACAATAAACTGTATAAGGTATCCTATATTTTCTCCTGAAAACTATAAACTTGGTGGCAAACTTAGTATTGCCTGTTCGGGGTTTAATAATACTGACATCTACAAATACACTCGTGGCCGCGCAAACCTTACCACTCAAAATTTTCAAGTATTATGCATATTTGACAACATTTTATAGCGGTACTTTTTGCGGTATAGACATTTTTTATTTAGAAATAAATTATGTATGTTATTAATGAAAAATATTAAAAATTAAAAACAAAACTTCAGCTATAGATAAATCAATTGAAAGATACTGAGCTTTACAAAATTAGCTCGAAATGTTATTTCATTTACACTATATTTGAAATTAATATTTTATTTTATTTCTTTTATTGAAACACGAAGTTTAGTAGGTGTATCACTTAAAAACAATAAAATAGGCCGCTTTTGTATAAGAACAGAAAAGCTAATTTGTGTTTTACTCATTAAACGTAATAAATGAAGAACTATAATTATAATTAGATAATATAATTTAGTTTTCTTATGCTTACTAAAAACATAAAAAAAAATTGAAGAAAATTCCGAACGAACGAAAAAGTTCGAAAAAAATTTAAGAAAGTATAGTGGTAAGGTTTGCGTGGCCACGAGTGTAAGTTTACGCTCTTAATTTTTACGGTTTTTAAAAGTACGGCTACAATATACTTAGTATTTCCTTCCTCCTGAACATATCCCTTTTATTAAATAAATTAATTTCATCACATATCTTCCGATTTCATGTAATAATTGATAACAATACTAATCTAAGGTGATCCCCACGTCTAAGTTTATAAGCGTATGTGATTACAATGTTAACATTTGCAGTTATATTGTGTCGCTTAATGGCACTTGATAATTTCTTACCGATAAAGCTTCTTGATTACATTCGCTTGCACGAAATTCAGTAGACGTTCATGCCAGTTCAACTCTTCCGGGAAGCCGACAAATTCAGATTGTACGTGAGAGGGGAAATCAGGCAAGGCAATACGATCGTAGAAATAAGGCATTAGTAAACAACTACTTAAACCCACTATCGGCACTTCCAGCAGATATGGTATACCCAACTGGCAGTCCGAATTGAAGTACTCGGTGATAACCAAATCGAATGGTTCCTGTTCGTGTTTTTTCAGTATCGTTTCGATATGACCGCTCTTATAGAAAAGTTCACAGGTTTTCTGTCCCTCTTTATGCAAAATCTCTGCTTCCAATATAAGATAGTGTAACGGACGTCGCGGTAGTACATGATCGAAAGTCAGGATATTTGTGGATTTTTGACCTCCTAACAATAATTCTTCATAGTTGGTGGTGGTATTAGCGGGCGCTTGAATATGTGTGACCACGGTGACATGATGACCATGCTCCGCCAATGTGCGCAATAGGGGGAAAAATACCTTAAAATGACTGTAGCCAAAGTGGGGAAATATGCCGAGTATGCGAGCGCCAGCAACGATTTTTGTCGGAGACCCCGCTAGAGCCAGCAAAAAATAAATCAATAACATCGATTTGGCCATATTTGTACTACGGTTTGCGGTTTTCACGTATTCACACACTATATTATCACTATATCATCGATGTTATATAACTTTTGTTGACTTTTAAAGAATTTTCCGAAAGAATTTACACCGAGTAACTGTATATTATGTATGCATATATGTATGTACATATATCTAATGAAAATCAATTTATTTCAACCAGAATATGGTAACACGTGTAAAAAAGAATGCCGGCAAGAGAGCTTTTGGTGAAGCCAAATAAGTCAAATTGCCTTAGCTGTCGTCTTCTGGGATGCGTTGGCCCCGCTGTCTACTCAATCACTGACTACAAAACGCACTGAATTGCTCTTCCCTCAAAATTATACAAAATATGCATTCGTAATCTAAATTTGTATTGGTTTTATGTAAATAAATACATACATATGTATGTATGTTAGAGCGATCTTCACAAACGTTTGTCGGGCACTTAAGTAGTTATGTATGTATGTATGTATGATTTGTTTTCATTAACCTATTTAATATTGTTTATTGTTCCCGAGAGAGCAGAGTTTCTATTATGCTCCGCACTGATAGCAAAAGTCACACGAGCGTTCATTCAAATGTATGCATGTATGTATGTAAGCTCTTGTTTACAGATTTACATGTTTTGGGTATACAAATTTGTGTCCCGAACTATTTAAAAAAAAACAGAATTTTTCTTTTTTTAAATTAGAGTTAGATATTTCAACGAATTTATTTAATTGCTAATTAATGATCATGTTTCAAGTGACAGCAGTCACTAGCAAAAACAAATTACCTAAAAGATAATGGCTAACTTGCAACAACAAAAAATAAATACAAGATTGATTGTGCGAAATGCGATTTCATGACTAGACAAAAGCTGTAAAGAATATATGAGACCTAACGGAAGCAGCTACGCTCGAAATTTGAAAGATCCCGTATTTTGGATTAGAAATTTGAGAATTATTTTTAATTTATATGGTCGGGATTACAAATTAAAAAAATTTTAAATCAAATATTAAGGCATGACATGAGAAAACGGAAAGACCCAGGACTCAAGAGGCAACTTATAATAGAAGATACATATCTCTATCAGTTAAACACGAAAAGTCTAGATCCGGAGGGTGGTACTCTGCTCTGTCTTACTAAATAATGAAGGCGCGAACACATGTGTACTAAATTCTCAGCAATTATTAAAACGAGTTTTTATGGATTTATTTTAATATATAAGCGTTTATATTATTTAAAACGAACAACTACAATTTGTAAATCAAGTACAACAATGAACCGCTACAATGGGCAATGCGACGTCGATATTAAAGTCTTCTAAATTGAACTCCGCTACTATTAACTTAATTACCAAATATGTATAAGAAAATAGGCATTTTTACTAACTGAATACAAATACCTATTATTTATACATTAAGTATGTATATGCCGGTGCACCACACAAGCATTCAAAAAGTGTTTTAAATTCTTAAACATTTTTATATTAAATGCATATGCGTGTATAATATAATATTCATTCATTAAATTAGATATCGTAAATTAAATCTTATACAGCCTATAAAACATCTAAATCCTAATAATTCAGTGAACCCATACTACGAGAGTAAACATTTGTCCTTGACATTTGTGGTTTGTCCATCACGACCGCCTACACGTACTGTAGCATTGGCTTGTACTGAAGAATTCGAAGCAGCTTGATTACGACGTTCTCGATCCGCATTTTCGTCTAATTCCATAATTGATAATGCGAGTGCCCGCGCCAGCGCTTCATCCTCTGTCTAAAGGGGAAAAAAATAAATAAAATGAATGTGTTAGGCATTTAGCAAGTAATTCTTATTGGAATTTATCAATTACCATATTTCCTTGAATATTTTGCACTTGTGTGCCAGTCGGTACTGCATTTCGTTTTGGCTGAGCGTTGAACAGTGAAGTTGGCTTGTTTGTGCGACGATATTCAGCAGCATTACTAAAATAGAAACGGATGTTTATTTCAAAAAATATAATCATTTAAAGTACCAACTTACGCTGCTAAAGCACGCTGATCTACATTTCCACTTGTTACACTGTTACATTCATGATCTGCAGTGTGCCGATGACGCAAACAATAATTTTTTCTACATTCTCTACAAGTAACTGGAATAAGCTCCTTCTTTTTGCAGTTTTTATAGCTGCAACGGTTTGTATAAATTTTCTTTGTGTCGGATTTGCACTGTTGATCAATATGACGACCCACTGTTATATCAGGTTCGACACCTGGCGCTGTGGGTACTGGCTCACCACACAATGGACAAATGGGAACTTGCATATCTTTACGACGTGGACCGGTACACGAGTGGTTATCATAATTGAAGTGCGTCGAACAAAATACCTTAGTACACGAATCACATTTAAATGGCAGGAAATCTAAGCGATTACAGGTGGATTCGTTGCAGTGTTGACCGAGATGTGGAAACTCCATTTTGAAACTAAATGCCCACTAGGTTGAATGCTGCTATTTAAAGTATGTAACAATTGTGACCAAATATTCTAGACAAATCAGGAAATTTCCGTAAGATAATATGATGACTAAACAATAAAAGTGAAATTGTTTAAAACTCTAATGTCAAAGTGTTACTGTCAAAAATATATTTATTTTTCTCCTTCTTCTTGAGCTTAAGAAAATTACCATTCACTGTAAGCGACCACCTGTACAAATCGTTATTTTATATTTTTGGCGCTTTTGCTTGTATTTATAAGGGTTAATGACAAAATATATAGCAAAAAATTTGTATACCCTATTGTGTACTTGTCCTTTAATAATTGTTTAAAATATTTATGTTAAAAAGTTTAGATATTAAGTAGATTTATAAGGAATGGATAATAACAACATATCGAACTTGGTAAATAATCTAGTTTACTTTTAGAGTTTTGTGTTTTAACTAATTATTCCCTTTAGATAACTAATTTCTTTTCAAGGGAAGAGCTTCTCATGAGTGGAATGGTCAGAATAGAAGATATTTTAGACAGTGTGCAATCAAGTTCTAGTTCCGAGTCCTCATCCAGTTCCGATGACTCCGAACGAGAGGAAACCGTCAAGGGTGACAATTTTTGTGATGTCATCGACAATTACAGCAGTAGTGAATTCAGGACCCACATGAGACTTCGACGTTCAACTGTAGAATTTTTAATTGGTATAGTGCCATAGTTAAAGTATATGTTAAATGAAATGTTGTTATATTTACTAACATAGTATATATTTTTTTTTCATAGAGAAATATTCCGCTACTATAGCCAAAAGCACAAATCCTGGTGGAAGAGCAAGGGTGACGCCCAGAACTAAGGTGTATTTATATATTTGGTATATAGGCCATACGGTAACTTTTCGAGACCTCAGCAGATTATTTGGTATTTCAAATTCAACAGCTTGGCATATTATAAACACTTTGTCGTCTTGGATTATTTCAAGTGGGCATAATTTTATAAAGTGGCCACAAGGTGCCGTCGCAAAAGAGGTAGAAAAGAAATTTAAGAACAAAAACGATATACGAGGAATAATTGGAGTCATCGGCTGTACTCACATACAAATAAAAGCGCCAAACAATAATAAAGAAAATTATTTGAATCGAGCAAATACCTACAGCTTAGTGCTGCAAGCAGTAGTTGATCCAGACAAAAGATTTACCGACTTATCATGTGGCGAACCTGGATCGATGAATTCAAGCAAAGTTCTACGGAGATCCAATCTATTTATTAAAGCACAGTTGGAGGGGCAAGAATTATTTCCGAAGGACTACTTCTTATTAGGTGATTCAACTTATCCCTCTACTAGTTGGTTGGTATCACAATTTAAAGACAACAAACTGACTATGAGTCAAAGACTGTTCAATAAATTACATTCATCTACCCATCTCGTGGTTGTAAATGCCTTTAGTTTACTGAAGGCACGCTTCAGAAGGTTGCAGCATTTTTCAGAACAAATGAATTTATGTTTCATGGTAAACATTATTGTTAGTGCTTGTGTTCTTCATAATATATGTATAGACTTAGATGACATACTTATAGATGACTTTAAAGATGGTAACTTTCAAAAATTAGACAACAATATAAAAGCAGAACTCATTGAAGACGATATTTATTTGGACAGACGCGATCTACTTTTTAAATATTTACAAGAATACAAAGTAATATGAGGATATAAAATAAATTATTTCAGAAAATCAACAATTCACAGAGATAGAATAAGTATGTATGTATATAGTGAGTCAAGGAAATATTTTTAAATAGGAAGCATTACAAAGTACTGAATAAATAGCACACAAAATAATGTATATCATTTGTTTCACAATTTATTAAATTTTCAAAACAATTTAACCCCTTTAGGAAAACATTCACCTAACGTTTAATAAAAAGACTACTTTAAATACGCCTTCAGCATCTCTAATTTTTTCATTTCAACATCCTTAAGTACCTCAAGAATAGATTGATTTAGCCTTCTTCTCTCCTCAATTTTATTTTCCGCTAACTTTTGTTTGATCTTTAATTTCTGCTCATAATAAATTTCCCGAGCGGTTTTTCTACGACGACGTCGATTTGAAACTTGCGGTAATGATGCAGATGCAGACTGTGTTTGAGGTAATGCAGTTGGTAGCGTTGGTGATTTCACAGGTGTATATGAAGAAGGAGAAGATGGTGGTGACGATTTAAGTTCGAGTTGTGGCGAAGGGGAAGAAGGTGGTGATGATTTTATATGTAATTCCGGATAAGATAGATCTGGTATTAATACATTATGCGCTGTAAAAACGGTATCTGTTGGTGACATTGTAAAGGCATTTCCACTGTTTATGCCCATTTGAAGCCGGTGATCATTTGAACCGGAATCCATATCTCCAAAAATTTCTTCCATTTCTGCCATACATAGGGTACTGTTTGGCGATACGCCGGTTTTGGCTTCATTTTCTTTCGCAGTTTTATATGTGGAATGTAAACTCCGTATTTTGTTTTCCAATGTAATTACCGTTGCCGATGGATCCTATATCAATTTTTTATTATTTATATAAAGCATATATATGCTATTTCCTTACCGAGAAGCCGTCTGCTATCATGTCTTCCAAAACATGTGTATATGCCAACCTCTTTTTTCCGTGGTGAACAAACTCATCTTTATGAGCCAAATAACATTTTAGTAAGCTTTTTGTTTCGCGCACACTCCACCGTTTACGTTTTCTACAATTTTTTTTATTATTTTTTTATGTAGGTAATATATAACAAAATGATTCTTACTGCTTTTCATCGGAGGACATATTGTTTCTAGGTTGTTGAAGATGATTAAAATAAATCACTATGCAAGCTGCTTAACTTTGTGTTCAAAAAACTTGAACGCGTAAATTGGCGTAAATAATAAAACATGTAAACATCAACTTGGATTTATATCAGACTAGCGACAACTCGCCAAGTTACCCGACTTGATGCGTAGTGCTACCAAGTAACATAATTACACTATTGCGACTGATATTATTAAACAATTTGAAACTAAAAAATAATTTGACAACTGAACATTCTCCCAAAAAAGAAGCCCATTGCAATATACAAAACTAATTAAAAATTAAAAATAATCAAATTTAGGAAAATCGTTTAAAATTTTAGAGATTCTAATCAAAAGCCATCAATGTCCTGCGTGTTTGCAAAGGTTAATAAATTGGTATTATTTTTTAACAACATTGCCATATTTTTAATAGAACACCTCAATAATGACAAGCATCTGTCAAGCTAATGGTAATAAAAGCGTGTAGTTAAAGAAATGATTAAATCTTTTTTCAAAGTGCTAAAAAACTATTAATATATTTTTATTTTGCTGTAATGTTGCCGAAATCTCCCAAACCAGCATTCTGGAAATTCATAAAAGGAAGTGCTAAAGTAATATTCATTGCAGAAGCTGTTTGCTTTGCAGCCTCTTACGGAGTTTATTATCGTATGAACACAAATCGTGGTAAGCGAAAAAAACTTCTTACACAACATTAAATAAATGATGAAGAATCACTAATTAAAGTTTTGAACGAAATATGAAAAAAAAACAACACATAAATTGTTAAAAATTGTTACACAATACGGGTTTGTTATTAAATTTGTTATTGTAAAAACTTGTAATAAAAATGACGACAGTTTACGTCAAAGTTATGTACAAAAGTTAGCACAATAAGAAATATGGTGTATAGTGGATGAATCATGACGGGTGCGCACAGTGTGGGTGACAATCGTTTGATGTGTGTTTCTAGACGCAAAAGAGTGTTGGTTGCTTAACAATATGTTTTTTCTTTGTTTTGAAATGCAATTATTTTCGGTTGAACTTTCTTCATATTCAATAGAATGAATTGCTTGTGAACAAAATCTAAATACAATATTTAAAAAAAATTTTGTAATATACTTCAGAACATTTTGTTGTAAACGTTAATTCATATCCTTATTATTTATTCTAAATCAAATTATATATCCATACTTTCAGAGTTTCGCCACTATATCAACGATAACTTCCCATTTGCTCTAGATTACTACTATAAAGTGGGCGAGATTTTGGGTAATAGCAACTTGAGGCAAATCGATTCCGCAGTCTGGCGAGCTGAGAGCGAAAAACGAGAATAATCAAAACAATTTTGGTACATTAACGTTTTTAAAAAATCTATACTTCCACAAAACTATCACCAAGTCTAAAATTAGAGCTGGTGTAAAAGTTATATATAATTATTTATATTTAATCACCACTATAATTCAATTAAATTTCTAAATGGCAAGCAATCCGTATGTTAAATCTCTAATCTGGTTAGTTTGTTCAGGCGGCGTTGGCTACGGGCTTATGTTGCTTACCGAACCATCTGAGGAGAAACTAGAGCGCATAAAAGCCACGGGAGGTCCAGCACATCTAACCAACGAAGAACTTAAAAAGTTACAGTTTATGCAACGTATGCGCGAGGCGGCCACTGGTGAAGCACCGCCAATTTACATGCAGAAAAAGGAAAAGTAAACACAAAATCAGCACCAATTTGAAAGTGATTCTACGTTAACACATACAGCAAAATGAGCGCAAATTTACAAAACAGCGGCACTACCTTGAACAGTGGCGAGAATTCCGATTCTAAGAAGGAAAACATATTGGAGCGTTTAAATAAGCGTAATAAAGAACGTCAAAATTATTTGGACGTAAAAATAGAGCAACGTAATAAGGAAAATGTCGAACTGGAAGGTACTGATTATTTTGCTCAAACATTTACTGAACGTACGAGAGCAATAGAGGAACAAATACAAAATATTTCGCAAATATCCGCTGCTACAGATAGAAAAACATCTAATAATGCGGATTTAACACGCATATTTGCCGATCTAACAATACAAATCCAAGAATTGCAACGTTATCTTACCACATCAACAATGTTTCTGACAGACTTTAAAATTAAAGCCTGTCAGAATACGCTTAATGACTTAAGTAGTAGCTGCGAAGAATGTCGATTACGGCTGATACCGAAAAAGAAGTTTGGATTCAGTGGAAAAAAAGTAGCACCGAAGGTATTAGTCAATCCAAAAGTTGTGAACCTTTCTACCGATAAAGTTGATATGCCAGAAAAATCAAAAACTGACAGCACTTCATTCACCTGGACGTTATCGAATAGAGAAAATGAATATATTTGCCTTGAAGGGGATGAACTAAGTAATAAAGATATAACAATTTCTAATCTAAAAAATTGTTTTGTTGAGCTTCGTGGTCATGCAGGATCAGTACAAATATCACAAGCCATCGGCTGTACATTCCTTTGTGGGCCAATTTCACGTTCGCTATTCGCTGAAAATTGCGAGCGTACAACGCTAGCTTTAGCTTGCCAACAATTACGATTACATTCTTCAAACAATTGTCGCATATATTTACACGTCACATGTCGAGCTATTATTGAAGACTGTACGCAAATTGAAATAGCAGACTATAATTATAATTACGCTACAATCGATGAAGACTTTCAATTGGCAGGCTTAGACAAAGCTCAAAACAATTATACAGATATCGCAGATTTTAATTGGTTGTCACCAGATGTACCGTCACCTAACTGGACGCTACTCAAAGATACACCCTTGCCTTCCTGGAGTGAGCTGCGTAGCCAAAAGCAACAAAAAGCTAAATTTTTATAGTGTATAATAAAGCACAAACGTCAACAAATGTCAGTAAATTGGCGTCGGATTTTTATATGGTTAACTCTAGCTTTGTTGCTACTACTGTTGCTTATTGAGTATTTACCTTTGTTTACAACTGCCGTTAAAGAAAGGTTTTGTCTCTTGCAATTAACACCAGCAGCAACTCCAGTTAATAAGGTGGCATAATTATATATATAATATACACAACTGTACATTTAAATGGCAATGTTTTTTAATTCATATGTGGTATGCGTTGGAAAGATATTTTGTATGAGAATTATTTGTATGTAAATTGTTATATTATAAGTGCAGGTTGGTTTTTTGGAAATGTCCTTGCTGTAAAAATTTAGACTGTAGAAACACTTTCCTTTTATTTACTAAATAAATGATCAATAAAATACTAATTAGTTAAAATGGAAATGTTTTTAACTGGGAAGTCGAAAAAAAGTTTACATAGGATAACACATTAATAATAAATGTTTAGAAATTGAAACACTTGGTAATTATTCTTAATATCATCTTATCGGACATCCAACAACCCTCAACTTATGCACATAAAACCCTTATTTATTCAAATTCCAATTTTGAAACAAATTCGAAAAAATATCAGGAAAGTAAGAAGAAGTAATTAAACATTTTTGTGATTATTAATTGTTACATATTTATTTTTCAAATGTATATGATACATATTACTGCCTTATAAACATTTTAATTTTATTACTGTTTTTACTTGTAGGTAGTTTTTACGTATTCAGTTTGTCGTTGTAAAGTATTTTGATTTCCTTTTCATTCTTATGTTATAATCTATAGGGATAATATCTACATATACTACTAAACCAAGTCAATACGAAAACATGTGACTCATACAAGCACTGGGCAATTAAGAAAAAGGCTAGTAACATTTAAAACTCGATGAACTTGAGGATAAACGTAGAAAAAAACACTACAAAACTAAACACTTCATTGTATGCTTTGTTAAATGTTAGATGAACATTGTGCGAAAAACAATAATTAACGAAAAAATTAAAATTTGTGCAAAACAAAAATAAATGCGGAACAGTGCGAATGATTTATAGCTAAGCTATTTTTCATGTTCTTTGCTCTATAAAATGCTGCTTTCCTTCTCTCTCCATTATTTTGGTTTCCTATTAATTCTTGTTGGTGTGTAGGTATGTATGTAAATGAGAATTTGCACGCTTGGTTTCTAGGACAGTTTTGTATTTAATGTCAGGAATATTACTTATTGCATTTTCAGCTAACCAGCATGGTTGAGTGGCCGAGTTAAGGAGTTCGGCTGCGTCATTAAGCGTATTTCTTCTCTGAAAAGTATAATATTATTAAATTAAAAACGTAATTCGCAATATACTTTGGAATTATTTACTTGAGCTTTTTAGGCAGCCACGTCGTATCCAAACGATGATTTATTACAGCTAAAATTGCCAATGTACGTAGAGTAGGCTCAAAGTCTAAGAGATGTGTGTCGTTATTGTCTATTAATAGGCTGTCATGAGGATGTGGACTGAAAAGTGTGATGATTCAAAGAAAATTATTTAGGATGACTTATTTTAAAGGAAACAGTTTGAATATTAAAATTTTTATCACTCACCTGGTGCCACCGAAAAGAAACATCCTTTTATCTTTCACTATACAAACTTGTCGTCGTCGCGCAGTTGGTGGTTGTCCAAAAGGTTTTATAAGATTCCAACAATTGGATTTTGGATCAAATGTGTAAAAATCATTAAAATGCTGTTCCAAAATACCGTTATAGCCTCCAAATATATGAATGAGACCATTGTAGATAACTGTAAAAAGTGTAAATTAATGACGTTCACATGGTTTGAAAAAAAATATATCGTACACATTGAATGACTCCGCCTACCCACCGGCACTTTACCAGTGGTGGATGGTCTATGCCACATTTTAGTTTTCATATCTAAAAACACTATCTCTGGGCAGTACATTTCCTCTTGACTATGATACGGACTATGCTTATCGCCACGGCCACCAAAAATGTACATCCTGCCATATATGGAGGCTGCGGAGTGAAAATCGCGAAAGGACGGTGGTGCACCAAATGTTTGTATATATCGCCACTCCATTGTCCGAAAATCAAGACAGTGTACATCGCATGAAAATTCATTTATTTCCTCAACAAATCCTCCAAAAATATACATACAATCGTCGATTACACATGCTGAATGACCATCACGTGCGCCTGGTATAGCACCTTTCACATCAGGGCGAGACCAGCTTATAGTTTGTGGATCAAAGCAATATAAAATATTGCATAATTGATCATCGTTACGACCACCCCACATAAAAATTTTATCTCCGTATGAAACAGCTGTGTGACCATATCTGAAAGAAAAAATTATATATTTTTTTGTTATATTATATGTATTATTGTACTTTACTTACCGTTGAAACGGCACTTCAGGATACTTTAACGGCAAACCATTTTCGTCACGCATTTGAGGCACAAGCGCCCAGCGCAACGTATTGGTGTTAAGCGCATGAACATCTATACATTCGTTTAAACGATAATCATCTCCAGTGCAGTAACCGCCAAAGGAGTAAATTCTATCACCAACACAAGCACCTGCATGATTCACTCGACGTGGTCCCCCATCTAAGTGAGTTATCCATTGCATTTTGAATATAATTAGCTTTGAAAATTAATGAACTTGTGTCCAAGACGATAACAGTAAACAGCTATCTCTGATTTGATTAGATAGATGTCGCAGAATGAATAAATTATCATACAGTTAAATGTAGTTAATACTACCTTCACTTTTTGATATGAGCAAAAGCTTGAAATCCCGTAATATACAAGAAGTGTTAAACTATAAATAAATAAAAGCGGCATGAAGGTCAGCGGCAAACAGCGAAACTTCAATTAAGTTGTTTATACAATAATTAAGTAAACTTGGGTTGCGAAAATGGATAAGCAACCTCGATTTAATTGCCCACTTACCTATTTATGAATAAACTTCAGAAATACAATTATAATCTCCAGTGTTTAGTAAATTATCACAGCCAGTAACAACAAATCAAAATACAATAGACTTGCTCCTTTACAGCTGATTTGCTTCCTTTATGTATTTCTTTGCGTATCTTCCGTTATGTATTTAATGCCCTTGTAATTAGTTTTCACTTTCTGTGTTCAAAAGCTGCAACAACAAATCTATACCTTTGGAATATCCGACAATCGATCAAATAATTCTCTTTTGTTCACTTATTCTTGAAAATTTTTAAATATACCAATATAAAGCAACGACTTTAGCAATAAAACCCCTTTCTTAATCAAACATCAGTCTTTCTTGGGGTTTGTAATTATTTTACACTGTTTCCACTTTTATCTTTTTCTTCTTGCTTGACTTTTAACATTAATTTGTCACTTTTGGTTTTGTTTATTGAAAGTGCATTGTTGCTTTTGTAAAGCTCAAAATTTGTTATAGATTATTATTACAGCACATATTTTATTTTATAATATATATTAATAAGTTTTAAAATTAAAATATGGATTTATTAAGAATAACTTTGAAGTGCGTGATAACTTTTATTAGAATATAATTTTCATATCCCAGATAATAAAGGGGGAATTTTTCATAAGTTTAACAACATTGTATTTATTAGAAAATTCGTGTTTGTATGTCATCAACAAACTTTGAATTGTCAAAAATAAATTCTAAACAAATGGACTAAAAATAATTTATCGCTAGTTTCTTTTACAAAAGTATTATAGCAAAGAAATTTATAAAAAAGGAAATTATCGCTTCTACTGATACAATATGTCGAAACCTCAAACAATGCTACATTATCAAAACAGTCAATATACGCGTGTAATGAATTTAAAGTATAAATCAAAGTATAAACGCCTAAAACGTCAAATTAAAAATTTTGTATTTGTAAGTAATCCGTATTTGGTTGTCTTATAAATTATTAAATATGCATACATTTAGGAAAATGCTGCACTGTGTGATGAGGTTGCACAGGTCCAAGCTGATTTGGCAACTGCCCGCGAAGAGCGTCGTTATTTGATTAAACGACTTATGCGTCATGAGGGTATTGATAGTTTAGAACAACAGCAAATGGAACAGCACGATGTTCCCAACTCGCAACAAAAAGGATCAGGAAAAGCAGTTAATTCGGTGCCCAAAAAGCGTGGTCCCAAGAAACGTTTACCAACGCTGCAGGGGCAGGAAAAAGTCGATAGACGTTATAAACCGCGCGATAAAGTAATTTTAGACGCCAGTGGAAAACCTATGTATCCAATCAATCTATGTAATATACTTATACACTCACCTGGTGAGATTATACCCATAAATCCAAATTTCCACACAAGTAACTGGATATATCCAGTTGGTTATGTTGCCACCCGTATATATGCCCACCCAAAGGATCCACAACGAAAATGTGTTTACACCTGTAAAATACTTAACAATGCTGGAATGCCACAATTCCAAATAATACCAGACAATGATTTGGACAGTGTTTTCTTTGGCGAAACAGCTAACATCTGCCATAAGGGTTTATTGGAAACACTTCAGCGTACATTAGCCGATGTGGTGCAGTTGCCGCTGCAGGTTCAAGGCGAAAAGTTTTTCGGACTCGCTAATCCGACTGTAAAATCTCTGCTTCAAATGGATTGTGGTTATGCACAATGTTCGAATTTTCGAGGATTTCTAGACGAAGGAGATACAAATGGTAACGGAAACTTATCTCTTCTTGAAGATAAGGACCCAACAATGAGTTTTGATGCATTGCAAACACTGATCGCCGTATCAACGTATCACAATATGCCTGAAGTCAAAGATGAACCACCAGATGAATTATTAGACTTGAAATAAATGCAAGCGTATGTATAAAAGTTACTTTGAAAGAAATTTATTTAAATCGTTTATCTCACGTGTATATTTATGTATATTTATACGTATATGTACATATAAAACGTACAACAGTAAAAAAAATTGTCCGATTCATTACATTACTACATATATTGAGAATTTTATACCTAATATGCGATATGCTTACTAAATATGTAAATAAAAATCAGCTTCTAAAAATACAAATGTATGTAATTGTCATAAGTGTTATAAGGGAAAATTACTTGTATTAGCGAAACAAGCACATAAAGCGTTTCTTATCTTAAGCTTATGTATGAATATACATAAAACGAAACTAAAAGATATTGATCACACTTTAAAGTCCATTTGGATATAATTCAGTTGTTTGTCTTCAGCAGCCGATACTTTCAAGTCAGTTTCGTTTTGTAGTCGACAGCTGTGTGGTTTAATTTTTCGATTTTCATTTTCGTCTACCTGCGACGAACTGTTTGTGTTGAATGTTGAGATGAGCTGGTAGTCGATGCGGCTCTCGGCAAAATATGTGTAGGTGTAATTGTTGGAACTGTATTCGCGAACGGAGCGCGTTCAGGAAAAGCATTTATGGTGCGCATTGCTGATGGTACCCGAGGTTGGTTTGGTGGCTGTTGGTAACGATATTGGCTTGAGCTTGCCGACGGTGAATGAGAGTTGCGTGATGAATGTTGGCGTTGTAAATTGTAAGATTCATCTGGCATTTCATCAGTTTGGCGACTGCGACTACGTCCTAAATATTCATTTTCTATATGCTGCTGAATCAAATTGTGCTCTTCTAATTGTTTCCCTTGCTGTATTAGTAGTTGCTTTTTCTGCTGAACTAATTTATCTGCATTCAACTTGGGGGGACCTCCACGTGTGAATATCAAATTAGATGTAAATATCACGGGCGAAAAAAGGCGTATTGAAAAATTACTGAAAGAAAGAGAAAATATACATTTATTAAATACATAAAACATTAACAAAAACACATTTTATACTTACGCGGCATCGACAATGGGTATTGCTTCATTGCCACTCAAGATGAATAGTGGAAAAAATATAGAAAATATACAGCTGCTCACAATAATTGAATTGGTCATGTTGGTTAGTACGGTTAAGGGTATTCCAAAACCAAGGAAATATGGCCAGTTATTTTCGATATAATTCAATCGACGGTGTAGTTCCCAACCCATGTTGAACCATTTGTATTCGAAACAATATAATGAATAGAGTAAACTCAAATGTATAAAACATAGAATTTCACCTATATACGGTACGGGTAATAAATTGACGAGCATACTTTGTATAAGAAACAAAACTTGTACCAAGAAATTAAATAGAAAATCTGCTAATAATTTGCTGAAATTTGGTATTAGCTGTGGCTTTCCCTTCCGTATACGATAGGCGGAATTTGCGATCTCCGCAAACCACAAGGAGCTTACAAACTTACTAAGTAAAAATATGGGTAATAACCACGTCATACCAAAAATTACAGATAAAACGGGTTGTAAGTAACTCCATAAATATTTAAAATTGGATGGATCGTCGCTGAAAAACAAACTTATTGCGAACTTGACAATTGGCAAAACAAATTGATCGAATAAAACGATACTAAGCCAAGCGAAACCACCATTCAATAGGCAACATTTTAGCACTTGTTTAGCGATCCGCTTTTCTCTGTTTGGAAAAAGTATATGATTTAGTCGAATGTTTTCAAAAAACATACACAATTTATACTCACGGTTTTTTAGAAGTCAATTCATTGTTATCTGAACGTTTAAATATACTATTTATGCTGCGTTCGTCCGGAATATCCCTTTGTTGGATTAACTCCTTAAGCTCCTCTCGAGCCATTGCAGCTGCTGACGACGGGGTCGGTGATGGGTTACGACGCTGTTCCCTTTCTCGTTTCCGCCGCCGCCTTTCAGCTTCTTTTTCCTCATTTATTCTATTTATCTCTGCATCTATATGCCATAGCAACCCAATGCCTCTTATACTATCCCAAAGGCCGTAAATTATTCCAAGCGAAATGTTCTGTTATCAAAGAAAATATTTTACATATTTAAGAAAAATTTTTTTTTTAAGATATTCCACTTGCCTTTATCGCTTCCATCTTTTATTAATTTAATGACAGCGACGAACTCAATGGCAATTTTCAGGTGAGCCCGTGCGAAATTAAGTTTTCAATTATTTCCGCATTTAGAAAAATGTACTAACAACTGCACAACGATTATTTAATATTGAGTTAATTATGCAGTAAGTAAATGATCCAACGAAATGTATTCTTATATTGGCTTAGAGCTCCTTCAGGTCAATCTGGGCGAACTGACATAGGAAAATAAAATGACAGCTGTTTTTGTTTTGCTAATATACTTCAGAGTTGCCACTGTTAACAGACACAGGATTGGTTTTAAGTGGTTGATTTTCTTAACCCGTAAATAGACCCGTAAATACGTATACCGATAAACAATTGGTTAAAGTTTATAAAATTTACTAATTATGTGAAATAATTAAGTAATAGTATTGTAACCAAACTTCTTTACACATATCCAAAACTACTTTCTTATATTATAGAGGAAGTATAAAGAAGAGAGGAGCTTGTGAAACTTATCTGAATATACTAAAAAGTGTGCATATCCACGCTGATTATAACAATATAAATTTGAGTAAGTTAATACTCGTAGATCCTATTTGACCTTCCCAACATGAAACAAAATATATATATATATATATGGATATATAATAATTTTCGCTATATAATTTATAAATACTTCGAAATGCAACTCTATGTATGTATAAATATGAAAAGCAAAACAAAATTAAATTCGAGCCAAAGTCAACGAAGATGGTAAATGATAAATTAAAAGAGAGGCAATAAAAACTGGTTATAGTAGACAATTTTAGCTGCATCATAATTAATATTATATTTTTAAATATATGTATATTACTGGTTGGAATATTTTTAAACTATTTTATTTCCCCAAAAACCCCATCTCATTATTAGGTGAGTAGTGATTTTACACATTTTCAATTTATTACGACAGCAATAATATTTGTGCAAACATATGTATGTATAACATTTTACTATTCAATGGCTTATTGCGTTCTTTGTGTTTTTAATCAGTTGAATAACTAATTAAGCATGTCTCCTTATGTGTATATAAGTAAATTTGCTTAAAAATGGTATTTCGTAAAACGAATTACAAACAAAAAACAAGTAATCTTAAAGCAAAATATTTTCTGCACTTAATGTTGCTGAAATCAATAATTTGCATTTTCAAATGCCTCGTTACGTACCTACACTTTTATGTATGTGCATACATGCAAACAAAAAGATGTTCATATGAGAATAAGAGAAACTGCCATCCCCCAGTCCATCTGTTATATTAGAATAACTAGGAAATACTCGAATCTATGGAATTTTGTACAAGAGGAAAAAGTTTCTTTATAGTATTCCAGGTATCCCTTTTCACACACATATATATGTATATGCAAATATAAATATATATGTATATGTAAATATAAATATATGTATATGCCATATTTACGTACATATGTATGTATATTCAGTTGTAAGGACATTACTTCATGCCCTTGTCAAATTTTGTACCTACTTGTTGCGTTTTTGTTTGTACACTTTTTCTTTTTGTTACCTACTTCTTGGTGTTATCAGTACTATTTCTGCTGTACTTTTATTGACCTGACACCTTCATCATTTTGTCGCTAGCATTTATGAGCTAGTAAGTTCACACTAATGAGTGCAGGTACTTACTTACATACATACATATGTACATATTAGTTTCCACCATTTTGGTTGGGACCTACATACATATACTTACATACCGCATTGTCTCTTGGTGGCAAATATTTAGTTTATACTTAAATCTGTCTATTTGGTTTAGAAATCGAAAAAAAAAATTATTGCGCACTCAACTGAAATCTTCCTTGGAACAGAGTTGGACTCCATGATAGAAAGTATTAGAAAGATATGAAACAACATTCCTGTTAATTGTAATACTTTTAATGACGAATTTAACTTAAGTCCCTATCCCGATTTTCAACTCCACTCTATTTTGGTTGAAGTTTTGAAATTCGGTTTTATCGATATCAAAATGAAAAAAGTTTCGGTTGAAGTAACTAAAATATCAAAAAATTGTTTGGGAGCAGTTGTAGTTGAACATTACTGCGTTTATTTAGTAAAAATATTAATAGAAAATGTTATACGGATAAATACACAAATTGTATACCTTGAACAGGATATATTAGGTTTACTACGTACTTTGTAACACCCAGAAGGAAACGTTGGAACGTCGGCCGATAACTCTCCTCTCCCCAGTAGTGAAGACACTTGAGGCCTTGTTACTCTCGATCTTCACTCACCACCTGAGCCTAGCCAGCCACCAGCATGGTTTCCGAAAAGTGCACAGCACCACCACAGCACTTAGCGTCATAAATGCTCAGATAGTTCGTGGCCTCAACCAGAAACCACCCTGCGAAAGAACGATCCTCGTAGCGTTGGACCTGTCAAAAGCTTTTGACACGGTCAACCACACAACGCTACTGCAGGACATCGAAAAAACTACGCTCCCTCCAGGGCTAAAGAGGTGGACCATGAACTTTCTGAACGGTCGTCAGTCATCCGTACTATTTCGTGGCGAAACATCTAAATTGAGAAGAATTAAACAGGGGGTTCCGCAGGGTGGTGTCTTCTCCCCGCTACTGTTTAACTTCTGCATCTCGAAACTCCCACAACCACCAGAGGAGGTTTCCATAACCTCGTACGCTGATGACTGCACGATATTGGCGCCGGGCAATGGAATCGACGGCATGTATTCGAAGGTAAACAGCTACCTCTCCGACCTTTCTCGATTCCTCACTGCACGGAACCTCACACTTTCCCCCACCAAATCCACAGCGACCATATTTACAAACTGGATGAAGGAGTATAGACTTGAGCTTAATATTGCAGTCGACGGCGTCAAAATTTCGACTGTCAATAATCCTGAGATTTTAGGTGTAACTTTCCACAGTCTATGCTCCTTCTCTCCCCATACGACCGCGATTATCGCCAAGGTACAGATCCGCAACAAAATCCTCAAGTCGCTAGCCGGCCGCACATGGGGAAAAGACACAGAACCGTTGTTGGCGACATACAAGGCAATCGTCTGGCCGGTACTTAGTTACGCAGCACCTATATGGTCGCCTGGATGCAGTGGCACGCAGATGAGGAAACTTTAGACCTGCCAGAACACTGCACTCCGGACCACGACGGGATGCCTTTTGATGTCTCCCATTGAACACCTCCACAGCGAGACACATATGCTCCCAGTTAAGGAGCATAATGAACTCCTCTCCAAGCAGTTCCTGCTGGGATGCTTTCGTAGAAATCACCCCTGCAGCCATCTGCTTGGAGCGGAACCGCCTCCCAGGAGCATCAAAAGGTCTTTCCTCGACTAAGTCAACGACGTCGTACAGTACGCCGACCGGACTTCGGACGCAACTAACTTTTGACAGGTACTGACCGCCATTCACAGTGGCGCCATCAATACCTTCACCGACTCCCTTCCCGTGAATGGCGTTCTTGGAGAGCCGCTGCCGCGAGAAACGCGAGTGACCCTAGCGCAACTTCGTTCTGGATATTGTAGCCGGTTAAACTCCTACTTATCCAGAATAGACCCTGACTTACCAAATGTAGGTCCTGCGTGCAACGAGTCTCCGCATGATACTGACCACCTCTTTGCATGCCCTACGAACCCTACTCATCTAACACCCTCCTCCCTCTGCTCCGACCCCGTCGAAATAGCTCGTTTCTTGGGCCTCCCTTTAGATGACGTCGACGACAACACAAGTGACCCTTGCCATCCTAACGAGGATTAGTAACTCCGTTAAAACAACAACAAAAACAAACGTTGGAGATCCTATAAATGATCAGAGGGATGAGCTGAGTTGATTTAGCCATATTCTCCGTATCCTAATAAAATTTTGCACACTTCCTTTTCGAAGTTACCATTTTTTCTTGTTTTACATATGTATAATATTTAACTATTTTTAGATAGTTATTTATTCAACTAATTTGAAATATTTATTTTGTAGAAATACATATGTACATATTAAGGTAAAACATTTTTTGGATTGCGAAACTGGAAAAAATGAGTTTGGTTGATATTAAATTAAATTACTTTCACTTAAATTCAACTGAGTGGAGTTGAAAACCGTAAAATGGGTTTAATATAACTTGTGGCTCTAAGAAGCCACCGCCAAAAGAACTGCTCTTGCGGTAACGAATAACGGTTTTGCAGTGGAACTGGGTAATAAGCCGTGACAATGCATAATATTTTGCATTTTTGTGGTGAAGTGTATACTATAAATATAAAAGTTATGGAAATAAGTGTTATGAAAACAAATTCTTTTGCCTATCCACACAAACAATAACGTTAGATATAGCGTAGGTATTTAATGCATATGTATAGGTTAGTAATTTGTTATGAATTTGTATGATTAATTTTTGAACATGTCTACGCAAATTCTATTTATTTAATATTAATTCACTGATAACTTTATTATTTATATTATATATGTACACCATTGAAAGTGTATATAAGTCGTTACAGAGGTAGAGGAAAATTTTAGTATTTTCGTAAGGGTAGTGATTTTCAAGTCATAAAACTTAGCCGCAACCTTTTACAAATAATACAGAAAAGTTGCTATATAAAAATTTTAATTTTGGCATTGTGTTCATCACGACGCTCTCATGGAATATGGAATTTTAGTGATAATGCCTTTACTGGCGCGAGCTAGACGGACGAAAGCAACTACCCTAGTTTATATTTTATGTGTTTTTAACAAACAAATTTCCACCGAAAAGATACTTTTGTAATCAATATTAGCTATGAAGTGTTGTGCTGTGTGTAAATAGTAACTAACTATAAAGGAAACGTCAAACACCTATAATTGCATCTGTTTTTCATGTGTTGTATGTATGTAAGTGGCTGGAGAATTTTATTATTATGTTTACATATGTACATATGTATGTATGTATTTTCAAGTGCTCGTTACTTATGAATATGGTTTGAATGGAATCAATCTAATTGTTCTAAAAGATTTAAATTTTTTTATTTAACATTTTACTTTGTTTTGAAGGTTTGTAAAAATTCTAAATTACAGAAATAAAGTTTTAAAAATGTTTCTTTCCTTAATTATATTGATATTGACATAACATCGATAAAGAAAAATATAAAAAATTGTCAAAATTACGACGTTTTAAAAAGTTTAATTTTAGGTCGTTTTTAGCTTGCCAAACAACAAAACTGGAACTGGAGCACTATATACAGAACATACAGAAAAAAATGATACCGATTTGTTTCTGAGCAATCACTCACACTCGTATAGTGTTTAGGGATAAACTGAGGCAAGCTGATAGAACTGATTGGGTTCATTTTAGCTGTAACTCAAAAACTATTTTAGATATTGATTTAAAATTTCAGTATGATATTTTTAAAGCCTATCAAAATATTAAAAAAAATAGTTTTTACTAAGAGTGCACATTATTCCTCGAAAAAAAATTACAAAAAATGTATTGCCCTCGATGAATATTATTATCGATGAAGCCACATTTTCATTCAAACCAAAAGATGGGGTTTTAAGCCCATGAAGGGCATACATATGTATGTATCTATATAACTTTTGGCTAACTTAAATTACATTTCTGCAACACTTTTTGGTCATGCAATGGTTTAAAATTTTAGCAGAAAAATAGACAAATATAAAGCTCTTAATGTTGAAAGATTGCTTCTGTTAAATCATGCTCCCCTTCTATGGACATAATTATGATTAGTATTTCTAAATTATCTCTTTGCATGGAATAATATTCTATAATTCTACAACTATAAAGTCGAAACGAACAAATATTCATAACTAAGTATAACATATCCGTAACATTCCGCCAATTTATTTTGGAAAAAGTTGTATATTGCAAAAATAGAAACAAAAACGAAATTATACAGGATATTCCTAAAATCAATTTTATTTAATTTTAGGTAGCGGTAAACTACAAGTAAATAAATATAGGAAAATAATGCTTGGAATAACAAATTACTTTTTGATACTTTTATCAGTTTTTGTTCGCTTGTCAATAACTCACAAATTATTAGAAGGTGTCTTAGCAAAATTGTGTACGTTTAAGTTTTTGTTTTCGAAGAATAACTGCAGTCAAAGAACTTTTATAATATTTTTCACGGACGCAGGAATTTACATTTATGAATATACATATGTTAATATAAGTTATTTATATTGGATAAAATGTATACATATGTATTTATATGTTTACAAATATTATGTTTATCTACAAATTTGTACGTGCAACCTGTTCAACGCCAACCTCGTCGACGTCAGCAAGAAATTAGAAGCTTTTTCATAAATCACATGTCCTAGTAAACCGATACATACGCTCTCTAATACCGTAAACAGTGACGCGCATCCGAGTGCATGTAAATATGTACATAGATACATACCTACGGGTGTGTGAATCATAAGTGAAGTTTTATATTTTATTAAATTTCTTTTGCATTTGTCTATATACATATTTGCTTTTATTTTTGCTGAGTACTACTTGATTTTGTAGGGCATATCATTAAACATATGCATATTTGTAATTGTAAGCAAACAATGGTTACATGACTACAATATGATCAAATTCTCATTAACATTGCATTATACAAATTATGAACATTGTCTTTTAATAAAATGTCAATATATTTAATTAATATAGAATATTATTTCTTCTCTTTGCAGTTAACAACGAGGTTTCGTCGCGCATAGTATAAAATATAATACACCAAAGTAGTTGTGCTCGCCCGTTTTTTTTATAGTGCGCGTTGTTGTTCCTTTGTTCGTGTCCCACATATGTAAACGCGTGTGTATACAAATTTCTAAGTGTTAGCGCGCTGCCTTTGACTCGATCATCCAGCAAAGTCTGTATTGTATTATCGAAAGGAAATAATGCGGGTCTAAGTCCGCTAAGTGTACAATTGTGCCGATTAGAAGTGGAAAGCATATTGTGAAGCGTAAACAAACCTATTCGTATGCATGCTCCCAAGCGAAGTTCGACTTAACATACACAAGTAGCCCGTCTCCAGAGCGGTCAAAGTTTCAAGTGCGTGACATTAACAACTTCTCCATAGATATATTAAAATTTATTCACAAGGAATGGTTATATCTTTCTTTTTCGCATGATTTTCTAATTATTGATTTGTGCTGCCTTTATTGTTTGTGTGTTAATGTTGGTGAATCACAATCACAAAACAATAACGCCCCTCATCACACTCTAAATCAACGAATATAAATGAATAATTAATATAATAATCAGTTGTTAAAATAAGTAAACGCATAGAAGTCGGCCATAGAGGCATTGATAAGAATTAACAAATCGGCATAAACACCAGAAGCGAATATAAAACAACGAAACAACCCTCTTCCCTCTAGGAAGTAGTAGTAGTTTGGAAGAAAAACTTTGCAAGCGTTAATTGATTGCAGCATCCATACGCTCTACTGTCGACACAGTCGAGATAAGTGCTTACAGCTGTGCACATCACAGCTGGAAATATTGCAATCGAACAGTTGCATTAAATTAGCGCGCTGTCGCAATTACACGAACGTCTCACCATTTGTGCAAAGATAATCTAAAAATAAATCTATTGTGAAAATTTGTATAATCCAAAAATAAAAAAAATTAATTTAATACAAAAGCGCGCAATTAATTAGAAGAACGTAAATTCGCGTAAAAATGCCTACTTCGACAGATGATGCCCTGCCAATAGTGGAGAATGAGGAGGCGCGTCCACCATCGCCTGCCTCAGTGGCACGGCGCAGTCCTCAGGACAACGAGTTGGATCTGCAACCCAGCGGTTGTGGTTCGTCGATGTGCTGCAACCCTACCAGCGGCGTGCATCGTTTCATTGCCTTGATTTTTATGTGCCTGCTTGGATTTGGTGAGTGGAACAATTATTATTATACATATTTCTTAAATGATAAAAAAAATAAATACATATACATACATACATATATATTTATACATATATACATTAATCAAAAGTCTACTCTAAAACACAAAACAATCTTTAGTCGGTCAACTGAGTCGTATTTTAAATGTTATGTTGGTGACTAATAAATTCATTCCCTTCATTTTTGCTTTGACGAATATTGATAAGAAATTAATATACCATATTATATGCCTTCCTACTTGTTAGGTTTGCCAACAATCACATTTTTCCATTTCGCGACTTAATTAATCTCGTTTCGTTTTTTGGGTCAACATGGATCAGTTACACTATCGTTGGCTTAATCGGCGTTTTCCAATTGATACTCACAGTAGTTATAATACTTCTTTTTTGCAATTAAATATTAAAGAAAATTATACGAAGCTTTGCTTAAAAATTTTCCATAAAACCTGGAGTCAACACAGTAAATAGTGAGCGAATTTCTTACTTTCTCGAAATCACATCAGGATTAACAACCATATTAATATATACATACGTATTACGTATATATACATACATATATGATGTAAGTTCAGCTTGACCCAGAGGTTGTCATGCCTTTGGTTATGACAACTGATAACTGTCCGTCATAGCAATCTCCATTTAATTCAAATGGACCGCATAATGCTTGGCGAATGAAATGATAAAATAAAAATGTTTGACTTGATTGTGCTCGTCTGCGTCGAAAGGGAATTTTAATTAAAATACGAGTTAAAATATGACAAACATATACATATGTACATAGATAAGTACATTGATAATGTCTGTGAATTGTAAAGATTTATGGGATTTTAAGTATCTCTCGGCGCGAGCTCGTTCAATAATCGTAAACATACATACATGCATATGTTTTAATGCAAGTTCTTTTAATCGCAATTATTCGCGCCAGCTATCTTATGTCTCTCGTGAAGATTGGACAATATCCAGACAAACTTTGTATAGAGATAAAAAAATATATTTTAAGCAGATAAGGAAAATATAAGGAATAAGGGTTTTTTAACAATAGGAAGACCTTCAAGATCACTTTATTTGTTGTTGTAACGGCAGAAAATATTCCTGATGTAATTTGAAGGAATGCTGCCGGTTTGACAGTTTTAAGCCGGATGAAAATCCTGGTCCGTTGTGATTAAGTAGCGGGAACAATCACTTGATTTTGAACAAATTTGGTTAAGGTTTTGAGAATGCGTCGCCGCTCGATTTAAATTTAATCTTGAGAGTGTGCTTACTAACGAAAAATTGACAAAAGTCACCCATCTGCTACCATATTCGCCAGACGTGGCTTTCTGCGGCATTTTACTTTTCCCAAAACTCAAAAATGTGCGCTCCGTTGAACGCAGCATGAGACGATTAGTCAGACGTTGACTTTCTTCTACTAGTACGTAAAAGAGCAGAGGTTGCATACAAAATTCATAAGTCTATTGAAAATGTGTGATCAGTGTTAATATTAAGCAAAAATAGTTCCATAGTGCAGCCCGCAAAGGCAAATCAAATCAACTTTAAAAACATAAGTATACGCATATAAGACATTTTCAACGCATACTTTTACTAATCTTCCTCCCCTAACTTCTAGGTTCCTATTTTTGCTACGACAACCCCGGCGCACTACAGGAGGTCTTCAAACATGATCTCAACATTACCACCACCGAATTCACGCTCATCTATTCCATCTACTCGTGGCCGAATGTGGTGCTCTGTTTCATTGGCGGTTTTCTAATTGATCGCGTCTTCGGCATACGTCTCGGCACAATCATCTATCTATTCATTTTACTTATTGGTCAATTGATATTCGCCTCGGGTGGCCTTTTGGGCACATTTTGGATAATGATTGTGGGACGTTTCATATTCGGTATCGGTGCTGAGTCGTTGGCTGTGGCACAAAACAATTACGCTGTGCTCTGGTTCAAGGGGAAGGAATTGAATATGGTGTTCGGTTTGCAATTGTCCGTGGCGCGTTTTGGTAGCACTGTGAATTTCTGGGTCATGCAACCGATATATGACTATGTATCGAAATTCTATACGGATCATAGAGCAATTGGTGTGGTGTTGTTGCTGGCGGCTGGCACATGTGTCTTGTCACTTTTGTGCGCTCTGATTTTGGGTGAGTAGAATTACCATGCATGTGTACCATATGCTTTTGGTATAGTACAAGGTAAAAGTTACGATGCACTGTTGTTGTTTTGTGATTTGTAGGCTGGATGGACAAACGTGCCGAACGCATTTTGCAACGTAACACCAATCCTTCCGGTGAGATTGCCAAGCTCAGTGATGTCACTACATTCAAGGTCAGCTTTTGGATGGTCTCAATTATCTGCGTGGCCTATTATGTTGCCATCTTTCCTTTCATCGCTTTGGGCAAGTAAGTAGCTGCACTCTTACTTTTGTTTATCTTTTTAAAAAAATTTGTTTTATTTTTCAGAACCTTCTTCATGCATCGTTTCCACTTCACACCGGATCAAGCTAATAACGTCAATTCGATTGTGTATTTAATCTCGGCTATTGCTTCGCCCGTTTTCGGCTTTGTTATCGACAAAACCGGTCGCAATGTCAGCTGGGTATTTTGCGCAACATTCACCACAATTGGCGCACATGCGCTGCTTGCATTTACACTTCTTAACCCATACATTGGTATGATCATTATGGGTCTGTCGTATTCCATGTTGGCAGCTAGCCTTTGGCCACTAGTTGCTTTGATCATTCCCGAGTATCAATTGGGCACAGCTTATGGCTTGTAAGTAACGATACATAAGTTATTCAACACATGCTTTAAGGCATATTTTTTTACTTTTCAACAGCTGTCAGTCTGTGCAAAATCTTGGTCTGGCCGTAATCACCATTGTTGCTGGCATGATTGTCGATCGCAGCGACGGCAATTACGTTTGGGTTGAACTCTTCTTTATGGGTTGGCTGACAGGTGAGTTTTAGTTATATTTTTTAATTATGTACATGTTTAATATAATTATTTCCTTTGCCTTGCAGTTGCTTTAATTTCCACCTGCGTAATCTGGGGCTATGACAAGAAGGTGAAAGGTAACCTGAATATGACGCCAGCACAACGTGTCCAATATGCTAGCGCAATGTATGTGAAATTCTAATGAAATGAAAATGCAAACGCAAACAAGTACATATTCAAATAAAATTTTTGTTAATCAAATACTCTGAACTCCTACATTAATGTGGCCAAATTTTTACAGGCGTGCTGCAAATCAGGATAATGGTGTGTACTCCAGTGATCAGGAGCCGCTGCTGGATGATTAAAAAGTATGCGAAAACAGTAGTTTCGGCAAACAACATCGTGAGCGTGAGAGCTAGAGAGATCGAGAGAGGGAGAGAGTATTAGAACACACGGATTACAGGGCGTGCGTGGCTGGTGGAGGCTGTAATTTGCAGTAGGCCAAACAAAAAACACTAATCATAATAATCCTTGTAGTTATTGTAATTGTAACAAAATTGATTTTCGACGGTACCACCAAATAGCCTATTGGCGCATATCACTACTAACCTATATTCATCTGCATATTTAACGCGATCCCTCAAATGCACTTATAGTGTTGTTCTTTATGCTATACCTATTGGTGATTTTTTTGATTTTTACATTTTACGAAAATATTTTTTTTATCGATACATTTACAATTTAGTTAAAAACCACATTTTACAACATAACCAATTTATTTTTTAAGCGCAAATCAAACAATTTAACACATGCAATATATATTCTTTATTTAAAAACTCGTAACGGCGTTCGCAACAAAATACAACATGTTAGATCAAAGCTGAACCTGTTGTAATGTTTTCAACATTTGTAAACACTAGTATTTTACAAGCATTTGGCATTTCTTTAGCAAATAATTTTTAGGCAGCAAAATTATGTAAATTTCCAACAAATAAAAATAAAATTTAAAATAAAGACAACAAACTATTTAGATAGTAACATAAAGCAAAATTTTGTGAGCGCGTTAAGTGTTTGTCGTCACTGTTGACGCAAATTTTAAATATATAGCTTTTAGTGGCAAAATTAATGTTGTAACATAATGTTAACTATTTCTCTATATTAGCAATGGAATCGCTTCGAAATGTGTATTTATTGTTGACTTTTAAATGTATATGTGTGTATTATGCGCATTAGAGAAAAATAAAATTAAATATATACAAGCAAACATAAAATAAATGATAATACAATAAATCTCTCACAAATATCATAACTAAATTTTAGATTAAAATATATGCAACTAATCAATTATCATATTTACAAATATACATACAAACATATAATATATCATAGAAATATTTATATTTAAATGCTATAAGTGAATGTTGAATTTGGCTGCGTGCAGACGGTTGTGCGCGGCTGCGGATGAGTTGTTATGTGATTTAGCAAAAGACCAAGAATAAAGAACAAAAAAAAAAATACATAAATATATACATACATATTTAAAATAACGATGTATAAAGAACTAATGTTTACAACCGAATAAATAAAAGAAATTAAGCTTACACAAGACATTTTTGTTTGAATTTAACACTATAAGCGTAAAAATTTTCAACGCTTTTGTGGTACATATTTTCACTAAAACTATTTTTTGTTTTCTTTTGTAATATTTAAGGTTTAATTTATATATATATAACACTCTTCACGCGTTTTTTGATTTTCCTATATCCCAAATAAATTAACTTTGCCACGAACTTTGTAACACACTGAAGTTGGAGATCTTATAAAGTATATAAATATATAAATGATCATGGTGATCATGACGAGCTCGTGTCTACATATATGGGAACCAGTCACTTAGTTTTTGAGATATCGATCTCAAGCTAGGGTATGTCATTTTCTCTTCAAGAAGCATAGCGCATACCTGCCCCACTAAATGAACGAACACAATGAAGTTCTTGTGCTTTTAATTTGACAAGATATCTTTACAAAATTTGTCATGGAATACTATATATAAATGTATAAACTCCGAGCAAATTGTTCACATCAATCTTTTTTTCATAATTTTTTTAAATTCACAAGCCGAAACATAATTAATTCCGTGCAATTCTTTTTCTATATTATTTATTTACTTATTCATTGGGCTTAAATTAATGTAATTTATGTTAATTCTTTAATATTTTTTAACATTTTCAGTTACATCTCATTAATAACAAAATCGTGAAAGTTTTACACCATTCGTAGCATAAAAAAATTGTGGCGCAAAAGCTGTACGCATAACTTTATTTAGTTTAAAATCTTGAGAAAACATTATAAGCATTTATTTACATCGATATTAAAGTCACCGCAACATTATTTATATTTATTTTTATGAACTTTGTGATTTTTTAACGCGCTATGGTGTTGTAATTCTTTAATATATTCCTTTTACTTTTTATTATCCACTTATATTTATTACTTGCGTATTCGCAACATTAGTTTCTTTCTATGTATGTGTTTGCAGCTAAATAAGAATAACAACAATTAGTTTGCGATCGTACTACACAAAATTTTATTTCGTACTGTATACACACTGGTGGCATAAATAATATTCATTTAAATATTTTTATACAAAGTGATTAATTATGTGGAAAATTATATAATATATTACTTAATTTCTTTTATTTACAAAATTTTAATTAAAAATCATTTAACAAAAAACCCGTGTAAGAAAAAATACGCTTGTAAGATTTAATTTTTTTTTTACCTTAAAAGCAATTTTCCGAATAGTACCAAAATTTCGCGACTGCACTGTACTAAATTTCATTACGTACTGTACTACTATTAATAACTTTTGTTGCGTACTGTACTACTATTAATAACTTTTATTACGTACTGTACCACCATGGCAAACTTTTGCTGCGTACTGTACATATTACGAATGGTTTGCGTCTGGGCTAAGCAAAATGCTGGTTGCTTGCTGCGATTTCTGCATTTCTGGGCGCCTGGTGCAAATCGTCCAATTTGAGTTGCGGACAAATTGCAGCGACACGGCCGAGGGTGGCCAGAAAAAATAAATGCGAAAAACTTTGAAATGGCGCGTTTTTCAGTTTGCGCTGCACCTAACGCAATTTAATTAATTTTAATTTAATAAATTAAACTAATTTAATTAATTAAAGTAATAAATAAAAAAATTAATGGAAAAAACTCTATTTTTGTGTAAATTGCTTTTTATTGAAGATTCTCTTAATTTTGCATATGAAGATTTTGTACATTTTCATTATTTTTTTTTAATAATATATATTTTTGTTTAGCTTAATGTTTGTCTTCTCTATTAATAATATTTGTTTTCTTATTTTTATTAAATTGTATTTCATTTTTGTATAATAGATGCATTTATAAGTATATGCATGTGTATGTTACACACGTACGATAATACACATTCTTGGTATATGCTCCGCTTTAATTTTAACATTATTTAATTAAGTGTTCTATATAGAATTTACATGTTTACCGCAATATAACTAGGTGAATATTTAGTAAGTGCATTTACAAGTACATAAATCGTATTTCTTAATATACTTATCATATATATGTATGTACATATGCATATGCGTTTGTATATGTATAAACGCGTTTATGTACATTTATAAACACGTACATATGTACATATTTATAATCTACATGTAGATCCAACTAAACTACTTATATGGCCCCGCTATTCCACAAGTGTTGCTACATAATTGTTACTTTAAGTTAAATCGTAAGTTTTACAAAATAATAACTATTTAAGGTTTTGCTTTCAATTTTTTTTAGCAAATAAGAAATAAAGTGTTATTAGACTAAAATGTAATTCATAATTTTATATTTATTTGGGCAAAATATTTTTTTTTTAAATTTTTGGCAAAGATTTTATTTTTTTAATTTGTTTTAACTTCCAGATATTTCACTTTTCAACCGTCAGAAAATCTGTGGTCAATAATTTTTCATTGAAAATAGTACATTAAAATTTTCAAAAATATTAGAAAAAAAAACATATTTTTTAAATATCATCAAACATTTTTTAGTGGTTTTCAAAAATAATTTATCAATTAAAATGTAATTAAAATTTAAATATTTTTTGAAAAAAAATTTTACTCTTTTAAAGAAAAAAAAAAACACTTTTTGAATTAAAAAAAAATACATTTTTAATTAAATATTATTATTAATTATAATTTTTTTAAATAATTTGAAAAAACTGATTTTTTAAAAAAATTAATTAAAAACCACATTTTTAATTTAATTAAAAATAAAATTGTTTAAATTAAAAAAAATGTACCTTTTACTGTTTTTATTTTTTGGCATAGATTTTTCATTAACTTTTCGACTATCACAACATCTTGTTTTTTTGAAATTGGTATAAAAAATTTTCCAAAAATATTAAAAAATATGTTTTGTAATGAAGATATTATTAAAAACTGTATAGTTGTGTTTTAGATTAATTGAATAATTAAAATTCACAACTTAATATATTTTTGAAAATAAGGACTTTTTAGTAATTTTTTTCATATTCTATTTTAACTTTTTTGGCATAAGCTTTTTTCAACAAATTTTCCGCCAAAAATTTTTTATTAAACAAAAAAATTCAAAAAATAAAAAAATATAAGATATAAACAAATATTTTTAAATTTTACAATTTTTTTAAACAAATAAATTAAAATCCTTTCATACATGCCAAAAAATAAAAAAAGGAAAATTTCATAAATCTGAAAAAAATAATAAATTTTCAGCTCTGAAAAATGCTTGTCGAAAAGTTACATATCAATACGTGCCGCGCTTGTTAAATGTGATGCTCTTTTTTTACAAAGTTCATACTTTCTTTCAAATATTTATAAAGTTATTATATTGACAATTGTATGCGCCAACTACTTCAAGTGATAAATGCAAAATGGAAACATTTATGCCTATAAAGTTAAGTGCAGTTTGTGCTGAGCATTAAAAAAACTACAACAACAAAATTATTTAACAAAACATTTGCAAGTGATAAACATACATATGTACAAGTGCGCAGGCATATACACCCAGACAACATGCTAAAAAGAGCAAAGAGTTGATTTTTGCTCACCAGTTCATTCGCTGATTTTCATTAAAAGTCGCCTTAGGCGATTCTCATATTTTGTCACAAATACACACAAAACATATGCATTAGTTAAGCGGTTATAGCTTTTGGTTTTAAAACATATTATCTTCAGCTCCTTCGATTTCATATTTCATTTTTCACTTTAACCAAAATGTGCAATGTGCAGTTTCATAATTTTTGTAAATTAACTAATGCTATTTTATCTTTCATTTATGACACTTCGGCCATTGAAAGTTTGTTACTTATTCGTTTTTTAGAAATAAATGACTATATAACTACTCATTTTCCATTTGGGTGACATTCGCTAATTGCAAATGCACTGTACATAAAATATATACATAAAAATACATATGTATGTATGTGTGCAAGCTTATGCTAAGCTAATGTGTATAAAGATCGGTTTGCTGCAAGTAAATTTCAGTTGCAAGTGGTTTAAAGTAGTGAATTATATAACATTAACTAACGTAACATAAGTGTAGTCATTAAATTAAATTAATTAATTCAGAAATAAAATTAAAAAATAATAAAAAATAAAAAATAAATACATAAAAATTAAAAAATAAAATTAAAAAATTAAAATAAATACATTTTAAATTATTATCGTCATTAATTATAGTTAAATATAATAATTATAACAACACAAATTAATATTAAATTGACAATAATTTTAAAATAATAAAGTGTATAATAATTAACAATTAATGTTATTTAATAATAAGCACGTGTTTTCTAAATTTAATTTAAATTTATAACATCTTACTTCTGCGCATGTTGCTTGGATTTATTTACCGCCAGCTGCTTGCACTGTGCAACTAAATATTATTTTAATCATATTTTACAAACATACATATGTATGTACATATATATGTACATACTTATGTCTATAATTTTTGCAGTTAACATACTCCAATTCAATTTTGAAAATCACAGTTTATTTTATAACTATTTGAAAAGCGCAAACACACCGTTAGCAGTTTTCATTTTGACTTTAGGAAACAGCCAATTTTTAATGTATTTAATTACAATTAATTTTTAATATTTTTTTTTAAGTTAGAAAGTTGCACACACATTTGCACCAATGGACAAATATATTAAAAAATATTCTCAAAAAATTATTTAAAAAAAAATTATTAAAAAAAAATTATTAAAAAAAAAAAAAATTATTAAAAAAATTATTTAAAAAATTTTAAAACTAAAAAAAAAAATATTAATCATTTCAAAATTAAAAAAAATAAATAAAATAAAAAAATAATGATAGTTAAAATTAAAAAATTAATTATTTAAAAATTAATATTTTATAAATATCAATATTTTAATAATTAATATTTTATAAATAATTATTATTTTTCAATTAAATTTTTTTTAATTTTGAAAATGATTAATATTTTTTATTTTCATAAACTAAACAAAAAAAAATTAATTATTTTAAGTATAATTTAAAATTAAAAAAATATATATATATTTTTAAAAATTTAATAATATTTTAAAAAAAAAATTTTTTAATTTTTTTGTTTTCAATTTAAATTAGTTTTAAATAATTAATTTTTTTTAAGTTTTGTTTTAATTTTAAATGTGTTGTTAAAATAATCTTAATATTTTTTTAATAAACTTTTTAAAACAATTTTTAAAACTAACTTTTTTCTGTAAAGTATAAGCGCTATACTAGTTATTTTAATTTTTTAACACAAACAAATTAACATTTTATGCGCGCAGACAACTTAATATTGCCTATAATTAATTTAAAAAACATTTTTTGATTTAATTCAAATTAAATTATTGTTTAATTACGCAACAAACTTAAATATACATTGTTATTAATTAAAAACAATTCATTTAATTAAAATAATTAAGCATGAAAAACCTTAATAAAGACATTTGCTTTAGCAACATTATATTTATATTTTTATTTGCAACAAATAATTAGTTTTATATTGAAACAAAAAATGCGCTTGTGTGTGTGTGTTTCTAGGTATTGGTGTTCCCGAAACCCATTAGCATATGTATGTGTGCTTTTAACATTAATTGGATTAATTTTTATTAAAAAACTAATAACTAGAAAATATTTATAATTATTATATGCGTTGTGTGTCACAAATCAGAAAACCAAAAATAAAGCAAACATTATTTTGCAGAAATTAACATAAACGAACTCAAGCGCTTTGGAAGACAGCGACTTTTGATGCGGTAGACTCAACAAATTTTAATTAAAACGGACTTAAAACTAATTAACTATGAAATAACATTTTTTTCTGTTTGTAATTAACACTTATTTGGTTTTCTTAGAAAAAAACACAATTCAAATACGTACAATAACAACAAGAACCGAATACACACAAATTATAGCGGAATCCATTTAAATCGCGGGAAGTTAAACGGATAACCTCTAATGGTTAAGAAAATCGCAACGAGAATTGCACATAATTAAAAATAAGCAAATAACTTCCATATACACCACGGCTAGCGCTTGCAGATTCCAATTTTCATTATTCAAAACAAATAAAATTCAGAAGACTTTCTATAATTTTGTAGAAAACTGCCTGACGCCACTCAAAATGCGACTCAATCCACGAACAATTCACTTTTCCTGCTTCCATTCATCAAATGATGATGGCTGCAGCCACTATCGAACTACATAAACACAAAACTACACACATAAGTATTAATTCCGACTAATAACCTGACCTGTTTTGGCATTTACTAATATGGTTTTATGGCTTGGCGGCTGTGCGCCGCTGCCACAGCCAGCAACAGCAACGGTTTGTTCATCACTAATATTGTTGTTGTTGTTATTATTCGTATTGCCATTTAAATGATTGGCATTGTTGCTATTGTTACGCGATATGCGGCGACGCAAACGATCACTGATATTCTCACAATTGGCGCTAGCATTGTTGTTGTTGTTGCTGCTGTTGCAGGCGCCTTCGCGCTTTATGCTCAGGCAGCCATCATTTTTGTAGAGTATAATTTTGTTGCAAGGCTTTTTCATGTTCTCCGCCACTGTTGTTGTTGTTTTCTCCATTGCCTTGTCATCGCTGTCCACCTTTATTTTGATACCGCTACTGCTGCTGCTGCCACCTTTTGGCGCACTTGCCGCCGACAATTGCTGCTCTTTCAGCACATTTTCATTGATGACATGCTCTTCATTATTGTTGTTGTGTTCTTGTTTGATATTTAATAGCAGCATTGCCGAAACATCAGCGACGTTTTCATTTTGTAGGTTGTCCTGCGCTTCGCAGGAGCTGCTCGTCGCCTTTGAGTTTTCTGCTTGCCGCTCATTCTGACTCTCTAATTCTTGCTCGGTCGACGTTGTTGCCGCTGTCGCACTCTCATCTGCGCCGCCCTCTTGTTCCACACTCAACTCCAAGTTGTCGTAGGAGGTGAAAAAGGCGACAGATTTCAGTTTTTCCACCGCATTGAAGTGCACGCGTGTGTGCTCTTCAATGTGTTCTTGTTTGGCATCCGTGTAGTCGCAATGTTCGCAGGTGAAAGCCTCCTTCTGATTGCTAATGCAGATGTGATGTTGCAGGTGCGCCTTGTAGAGCGTGGTATGCTTCGTCTCGTAGGGACAGTAGAGACACTTTTCCATTGGCGCCGGCGATGCAATGCTCGAGGTGAAATCGCTGCCGCCATCCACTGCCAAATCGCTGGTGGCCACCGAGGCGCTGGTCGATGGCATGTTCGATGAATCATCCGCATCGGCTGTGTTCAGCTCTTTTGGCGTGTGCGTCGGTGAAGGTGTGTGGCGTAATGCGGTACTACCACCCCCACCACTGCTACCGCCCATGCCAGACTCCAACTGTTTCTTCAGCAGCGAATTGGCGGTATCGAAATGCGCTGTTGCTGTCATTGTTGTCGCAGCTAATGTGCTCATTGTGGCTGGCGCGACGGATGAGGAGGATATGCTGGCATGTTGTTGTTGGTGTTCCTTGCATTGCTCATTCAAGTCATTGTCGACAATCCAGATGGTTTCGGGCGCTTGTTGCAAGCTCTTGGCTAGGGTGATTTGCATAAGTTTTGGCGGCGCATATTCGGCATCCTCGTGCACTTGCTTGTACAGTTCGGCATACTTGTCCTGATAGTTTTGTGTGTGCACATAACGGTGCTTCTGTATATAGGCTTCGTGTGCGGCGGCATAATCGCAGAATTCACATTTGAAGGCGGGTGCGGCGGTTTGCTTGCTGTTGCCCATTCGTGTCATTGTATCGCTGCCGCTGTGGTACTTCAGGTGATCCTCCAATTCCGCTTTGGCATTCGAGGTGTCAGTGTATTTTTGCATGTAGCGCGCAGGACATTTGGGGCAGTAAAGGATGCACTTAATTTGGTTTTCGGCAGCAGATTGTGCATTTATATGGAGGTGTTGTTGTTGTTGGGTGTTTAGTGCAGCTGCTTGCTGGGATTGGCGTTGCTGTTGTTGTTGCTGTTGAACGGCAGAAATTTTCTGCTTCAAAGCTGTAAGATCTATAGCTAGAGGCGAGTTCAATGATGAGGGGTCCTGAAAAAAATAGGGATGGTGTAATTATAGCATAAAAAAGATCTATGTCTTGATTTCAATGACAAGTGTTTGAATAAGGTGTTAGATTACAACAAATCGCTTTACCTGTTGCGCCTGTGCGACGGCCGCTAGTTGAAGGGCCATGCTGAAGTCCATGGAATTGATGGCGGCGCTTATGCTGTTGCTCATTTGATTGGACGCGCCCAAATTGTGTTGTTGATGTACGGTGCGCATGTGGCTGCTCAAATGTTGTTTCTTGGCGCAGACGAAGGTGCACAACGAACACTCGTACTGCGTCGGCTTATGCAACGAGATGTGATAATTCATTTGCGACTTACTCTCCGAGATGTAAGGACACATTGGACATTTTTGCTGCTTGCATTTGGAATTCAATTGCTGTTGTTGTTGTTGCTGCGGCTGTTGTGCCTGCGACGATTGCGATGACTGCCCGGCAGCTGAGTTGCCAACACCTGGCGGCAAGCGCGTTATTTCAATTTGATCATTTTGCTGCAATTGTTGGTGCAACAACAAATCCTCGCTGCTGAGGCCGAGCGCAGCTGCTGCAGCCACGGCTGCTGCCGCTGAACCATTGCCAGCTGAATTGGCCGCTGCTGCAGCAGCCTTATATGTGGCGGCTATGTAAGCAGCGGCAGCTTGTTGCAATTCTTGCGGTGTGGTCGCGGCATTGGCGGCAGCGGTGCCAGCCAGTGGTGAATGCAATAGGTGCTGTTCGTTTTTGTTGTTGCTCATAAGTACAGAGTTGCCCGGCGGAACCGACATGTTGTTCAAATGTGGTGATTGTTGCTGTTGATGTTGCTGCTGCAGGTGCTGTTGTTGTTGCTGTTGTAAAGCTTTGAGTGTTTGCCCGTAATTGGACTCATTCGTGGCGCCGTTGCCGAGCGGTCGATAGACGGGCGGCGCGTTGCGTTCGTTGCTGTTGACGCTGCGATCAAGGGTTTCGATGCGTATGTCGCCAGCGTGTTTCAAGCGACAATGCCGCTGCAGGTGCAAGAAAATAGAGAAAAATCGCGGGTAAGACAAATATGCTTGCAATTAATTATAAATACAGTTTACTATTAAAATACAAAAATTTTTGAAAAATATTATAAGAAAGTCATAATCAAAAAAATATGTAGATATGTATGAAAAATAAATAAGAAACGAAATACTACAAAGCAAATGTTTGGCCTGAATACATAGTTTGTATAAATATGCTATTATATAGTAAATATGTATTTTTTTTTGAGACATTTGCTAAATTTATATTTTTACAGACAAATATAACCCAGCAAAAAATACTTCTCTAATAAAAATGAAAAAAAAAAAAATATTTTTCAGGACATAGTATTTAAGCTTATGACTGTGGAACAAAAATACTTCCTCGGCGTAAACACTTAAGAACCTTATTGGACGGGCACTTTACGAAATGTATACGATGAAATGAGTGTTTAATTTTAATGCGCACCAGACACCTGCACTAATACATACAATTAAATTACTATACACATATATTTTTGATGAATGTTGTGTTAAATGAAATTAAAAATATATGTAATTGATAAAAAATACCCAAACCCAAAATGTATGCGAATATTTTATTACTAACTTATCTTATTTTTTAATGCTGAATTTTTTCTAGTTGATGAGGAAAGGCATGAGTTTTTTAGCTTAAATATAATGCATATATTTACTAGCGACCGAAAACCAAATGTTTCAAGATATTTATGGAAATATGATACTAGCGCCGTAACCCTCGTATCACTGTGTTATTTGTATGCGATTATTATTGTACACAAAAGACAAAAATTATATAAATCCAGCGTATATTTACCAGTAGGACGATAACAATTCTCTATACAAACACAATAGTTGCCATGATTGGGTGGTTGGTGTTATTGTAATATATATAATATATTTTTTTTTGTACTACTGCGACGTGCAACAAGCGGACGAAATAAAATACGAAATTTTTGAGGCTTTCTAAAAATTAGCATAATGAAAAAATTTGGAGTAGATAAAAAGCAATGGTAAAGATTACGTAGACCCAAAAATTCTCGTACTGTAGTAGCTCACATAAACTCGCGCTTAATACTGAGAAATTTTTTGAACTATTATAATTTTCTTCTATTTTTTTAATTTCTTGGTTCAAACTATTATCAACACATAATTTTTGCGTTTTGGATAAATGATTGATGTAATTTTTGCCTCAAATTTTAAGGTTAAACTTCCAAAAGGCCGTTTAAAATTTAATACTAGGGAGCGAGAGAAAGCAGTGAAAACTTTTGTGTTTTTGTACCATTCATTCAAAGTTGATATTACTCTTTTTTTCAATGTTACTTTTCTTTTTTTTAATTTATATCCGTACTACTAGACATATCGGCTAACAATGAGTTGAAAATTAAACTCTTCACTGACACTTCAAGATCAAATTTGATTCGGACTAGTAACTGGTATAAACTGCATTTGTATGGCGAATTTTACCAAGAAAAAAATTGAAGAAGTTTGTTTGAAATTTTCTGCTTCCAATAGAATCACATCTATGGGCGTGGTTGTCATGAAAACTTGCGTCGTCCACCTATGTTTATGATATCGTCATAGTCAATATCATCGAAAAAGTTAATATAAGAGATTTCTTATCTCTCAACACTACTCACAAAAGGAGAGAAGTTATGGTTGACAACGTAGCTTAGGACCCCGCATTCATCAAATGCATCAGTACAGATGAAGAGACGTGAGTTTATGAATAAGAAGTCGGAACTTCAACAAAATAGCGAATGGTCCTCTAAAATGCACCGAAACCGAAATTCGCGGAAGGCTCCGACAGTCATCCAAGACGAGACTTATAACAAGTCTATGAGTAATTGGAAAAACGTGTTGGTTTGCTTTTATTGGCTCGAAAACTATTTTCATAATAAAGATGTGTATTAAACTACGTTGAACTGTTTTTGTTTTTCGTCAATCCGGGTCAAATTTGATCATATGCCAATTGGCATAACAGCTAAGAACGAGTTGAAAATTGATATTGGAATTCGTATGCAGATCAGCTGTTACGCCTTATTAGAACATTTAATTATGCTAAATACAATCTAAGTAAAAATATAAGCCGCACGATATTTGCGTTTAACTAACACAGCTACGTTGTTGTTGTTAAACAAAATAGTTAAAGTATATAGCACTAAAAGAAAGTAAAATGTATGTAAAATGAAAGTGAATGGCAAAAATATTCGGATTGTTTTTGTTTGTTTGTTTTTGTTTTAGGATTAGTACATATACCGAGTAAGTATAAAAATACCTGAATGACATGCTTCCAATTCGATACTTGATGACAATGACCGCAACGATACGGCGACGGTTCACGTCGCTCGCTGTCGTTTACTAATAAATTACTACAATTGTTATTTTGACTTTGATTGAGATTTTGTGTGAGATTATTGAAATTGTTTGCTGTTGCATTTGCCGAAATACACGACGATGCCGATGGCGGTGACAATGTGATCGCATTGGAAGCATAAAGAGCTGCTGCCGCCGCTGCCGCCGCCGCCGCTGTTGCCGACTGAGCCGAACTTAATAACAAATTACATGAAGTTGATGATGATGCACCACCACTAGAATGGCCAGCAGTTGTGGGACTGCTAGCTAATGTTGTTGTTGAATTTGTAGTAGTAGGTATGGAAGTATTGCGAATTAAACTAGTAGAAGTAGTAGTAGTAGTAGGATTATTAGAACCAAATATAATACCACCAATACATAGACTATTCTTATTATCACTATGAGTCATTTGACTAGCAATGACACCACCACCACCACCAACAACACTACCACTACCACCATTATGATTGTTGGACATAGATGTAGCACCGATGAGACCCATTTGCAAATGATATGGATTGTTGTTAGCGCTTTTTACACCAATGGCTGCTGTAGAATTGGAAGGAGTAGTTGAAAGTGTAGTTACTGTTGTGCCACTGGGTGTATTGTGTTGTGCTACACCAGCATTTGGTGATGCTAGCACCGATGATGATGATGTGGAATTTGCATCTGTTGTTGCGTTTGCGCTCGTCGGTGAACCAAAGACACTGTCATTTGTATTCGTTGCGGCGCTGTTGTGTTTCATAACTGCAAAAGCACCCATAACCAAATTTTTACAGTTATTATTGTTATTAGTAACACCACCAACACTACCACCATTGTTGTTGTTGCTGTTGATTGTTGTAGGCGAATGCACGGGATTGCGTAATGATGAATTGGATGATGATGTGTAAGTGCCGCGCGGTGAGGTCAACAAGTGCTGCAACGATGATGCTGATGTGGGCGTACCGACCATACCAACACCACCGTTCACATTATTGCTGCCAGAGGACTTGGGAGAAGGCGATGTCGCTGATGACGACGCCAAATTCGCTATGCTTATATTATTTTGATTGTTGCTGTGTTGTTGTTGTTGTTTGGGCGACGTAGGCCTTGTGGCACTTGCCTCGTTTTGTGTCGCTTTCTGCTCACCGTGCTCTAAAATAGAAGCAGTTGCTTTTGCTGGACTCTTGCCGGCGAGTGTTAGCGCTAAACAGCCGAGTGGTGAATTGGGTGAGGCACCCTGTATAGCTTGTTGTAGTAGGCCGGCAGATATTATGGAATGCTGTTGATCATTATTGTTGTTGTTGGTTGGTGTACTCGAATTAGGTTGCTGGGAAAGGCACATTGCGGCGAGAACTTTGTTCATATAAATATTTGGATTCACAGCCACTTGAAGTGGTGTGTTGTGTTGTTGTTGCGAATTCGCAGATTTCGGCGAAGTTGTTGCTGTTGCTGTTACAATCGGGTAATTGGCATCCTGATAGTGTATTTTGACGTGGGCGAGTACCGCATCGCGATTGGTATGCCTGAAGATGGGAGAAAAATGAGAAATAAATAATTTGTTTATGAAAATTAATGTTAAAAACTACAAAAAAAAAAATCAAAAATAAAAATAATTCAAAAAAAGGTAATAAGTTGAATATTTTACTTACCGAAAACTGCATTTACGGCAACGATAGAAAGTTTTCTTTTCATTCCCCTCCTGTCGTACGTCCGTGACGAGATCATCACTTGGCTTCATGAGCGGCGGTGGCGAACGTTTCACCGCCGAAATCGTAACTGAAGGCGTAATCATGGTTGCTTGACCTTGATCCGAATCCTTTTGCTGTTGATGCTGTTGTTGCGCCATAGCAGCATTCATCATCGTAGCAAGGAAAGGTATACGTATGAAACTCTCGTTTAATTGATCACCACTATTATTGCCACTACCGCCATTGCTTGATTTGGATGGTATTGGTTCGAGGGTTATGTCCTCCTTTATGCCATTCAAATGTGTGGATGTCAATGCATTCGGCACCACACCTTTGTTAAAATCATTGATGAAGGAAAGCGAAGCGACCTGATTGGGTGTCATCTCGCCCGATTTCATTAATTTTGGATCACCGTCTTCTTCGGTTACTTTCATCAAGGTTATATATTTATTGTATTTGGTATAGTTGCGACGACCGGTCTCATCATTCATCAAGACACGTGCATTCTTGTGACTCGGATCGCGTATGGTCTTTAGGCGTATGTGCTTTGTTATATCCCAACGCCAATTGGAACGGTACGAGCAGAGCGAGCATTCAAACGGTTTCTTATTCAAATGACCCACGATGTGTACGTGAAAGCGGGAAGCTGTGGAAGCCCAAAAGGAACAGTGTGGACATTTGTATACCTTTTTCAATGAAGAATTAGCTGCTTCCTCTTCGGGTGTCATCTTTTTCGTTACCTGCAGATAGTGAAAGTTTCAATTTTCATTTTATACAAATACTCTAACCAATAGCTAAAGATGGTTAAGAGCATGAGAGTGCTTTTATAGCAACGATAAGATAGCATACAAACTCACCTCGCCATAACCTGGTGCCGTTTCAACACCATAATAACTATTCTCCTCACATGTGGCACTACTGGCGCCATGTCCACTGCTGCCCGAAGACTCCATCGTGTTGTTGGCTTGTCCGCGGCTATCTGAGCACTGGCTGCCTTCACGTTGTCGCGGCTCACCGCCCGGAATTTTATTCCAAATAAATACACGATTCTCCATAGGATGTTGTTCAGTATTGGAATCAGCGCAACCAACACGCCCACCATTGCTCTCACCAGAGAGTGAATCAAATGAATCATTACCACAACGACTCGCTTCTGTGCATTGTTTGAGATGATTCAATAGATCGGCCGACGATTTGCAACGGTGGCGACAATGCTGACATCGTGTCGAACCGGTGACACTCAAATTCAGTGCCGAATGTGACTGCCGATCATCGTCATCGGCAAAATCAATTTCCAAACGATCATCAGCATCATCTTGCTCCTCTTCGATGTCATCTTCGGCGATTGCGGCGAAATTGCAACTTTTACGATGTATTATCGATTCGGATAAGCATTTTGCCATATGACCGCAAGGGCAGATCAGATTTTCATTGGGTCCTGTCAGGGCAGAGGACTTAAGTTTGTCGAAAAAGCTGCCACCAGGTGTGGACTTCTTCAGCAATAAACTGCGTGAGGCGTGACTTGAAGTGGACGCGACCGTGGGGGTAGGTGACAATTGGGCGGCATCCGTTTTCTCAAGTATTTCGGAAATATGTTTGTCATTGAGGAAAATGGAAGCAATATCGGTAAGAGAGCTGCGCGGTGTGGCAAACTCTTTTGAAAGGTTCATAATGCTGAGAAAATACAAATGAAAAGAAAGTTTTATTTAGTAAATTATTTTCGACATATTTAGATTATCTTTTAATTTTTTTCACCAAAAATTTTGTACATGAAAATTTTATACTCACTTAGATCCGCTATTTTTCGGTATCGGAATGAGATTCGGTATTGGTCGCTTTGCTTTTGGCGTTTGTGCTAAACTTACACTTTGATTATGCACGGAAGACGTGTCGGAGGAGCCGCCTTTCGCCGACAAGTCGGTGGGTTCGTCGTCATCGTATTTACTACGTTTACTATATGGTTCTGCGGTCATTAAAGCTTCATCGTACTCGTCGAGATTATTATTATTGTAATGATCTTCTATTAAATCTACAGAATCGCTAAGGAAGTCATCGCATAAGTCCGTACCACCGACTTTGTTGCGTCGACGCGCCAATGACATGCCCGCTGCATGTCCCACTGGTGGCACATGATGGTTCATTTCGTGCACAGTCAGCGATTGCTTGATGTCGGCTGTGAAATCACAGGCGGCACACTTGAATGGACCAGCACCACCATGATTTTTCATATGTCGATCGAGATTCCATTTGTAGGGTGTGCGAAAATCGCAAGTGACGCACTTAATCATAGGCATTGAGTGATATTTAACATGTTTGCTAAAGCGAGCCTTTATATGTGTTACATACGAACACTTCTCACAGCGGAAGAATTTCGTTTTACAATGCTCATCCATTTCATGGTCTAACAATTGAGCGCGGAATAAGGTTGTGAAATCGCAGAGGCTGCACTTCAAGAGCCTATTCTGTGAGGGTTCATCGCCCACATATGACAATGAAACGCCACTGGAATGCAATGCTGCAGAGGTAGCAGCATCAGTACCTTGTCCCGATGAAACCGAATCGGTGGGTGATGAAGACAACTCGATGCTGTGGGTGTTGATATTAAGCGACTGCTGATGCGCGGGTGGCAATTGAAATTCCTTTTGGCTATTAATGACGCTATTGCTACTGCCATTTGTAATGACATTGGCATTGTTGCTATTATTGTTTATTGCATTTATTGGCGATTGACGGCGTTGTGTTTCCGTAGCTGCAGCAGCGTTTGCTGCCTGCATTTCTTGTTCGTAGGCGTTTTGTGCTTGTTGACGGACTTCAAGCTCACGTTCACGCTGTGCTTGCAATTCCCGTTCATAGACAACGGCCATGAGAGATTCGCGTTGCAGTTCCAGTTCGCGTTTCACCTAATGTGTTAGATAAAAAAATATTATTTATATTTAATTCTTTTACGTAAATAAATTCGTTTTTGCAATATATTGATATTTAGAATGTAAGAAGCCGCTACTACCGATTTCATTGCGGAAAACTTTTTTCACCTACTTTTTAAATATACACTTATATAATTTTCTTTATTATATTTTTTGGCTCACCTGCTCATAAGTTGGCATGCCTTCCGTCATTCCCATATTACTACCGCCGCTGTTCATTTCCAAAGGCGCACTTCCCAGACCAACACTTTGCTCTAGTTTTCGTTTGCGTGCCTCCCGACTCATACCACGTTTGCCACGCGGCTGTCCATGACCACCGGTCACACCATCGGTGCAGCCGTGCACCATTTTCATGTGTCGCACCAACTTTTGGAAATGTCGCGACGCGTACAAACACAATTTGCACTTATTGATGACAATCTTTTCACCATGTACATCGCGCAGATGGGTTAGATGATAACGCGGATTCTGTGTGAAATATGTGCAGTAACTACAGCTGTAATTTCGCTTGATTTTACATTGTGGAAGCCCCTCATCCTTTAGTTCCATCGCCTGTTGTTGTGCTACCGCCGAAGCAGCCGCAGCATTTTGTTGCTGTTGTGCGGCATTATGGTGTTGTTGCTGTTGTAGATGATATTGCGCCGCTGCAGCCCGATAACGTTCGAATTGTTCCAACGTGCTATTTGATAAGTTCGCAGCGTTTATCGACTGTTGCTGTTGTTGCTGCAATGGCGAAGGACTACTGTGTTTGTTGTTGTTTAGATTATTTGTGGAAGCGGCACCCTGATCCAAGTACAATTGATTGCCACTGACGACACTACGCACTATAAGCGTGTCGCCGGAGCGTTGCACCATCGAGGGCAGTTCCATAACTTGATTTTCTAACCAAGCCTATCGGGTTGTAAGTAGCTTTCGTTGTTGCTTTGCAACTGCAATTAAAAGAAAAAAAAAACAAAGAAAATAATATTAATTATTTTAAATTCACGCAAAAGAAATGCACTGCCAGCATATTGTAAATTGAATATTTTTTCGCAAATCTATTAACCTCAATTAAATTCGAAATAAATGGGTAATTTCCACGCTTGCTGGCGCAATTTTATATAATTTTCTTGACTTCTTCACTAGTGCGTAATAAAAATTTCTTTGGCCCAAATCTTGGCTCATACGATCGGTTCGAGTTTCTTCGGGGCAAGTAAATTCCATACCAAGGTGAATCCAGCTGAGTAGGCGCGCATAAACAACGGCTAATTAGATTCTGATTCGATTTGCCAGCTGTTGAATGGCGGCAAAGTTGGCCGGCGCAAGTGTTTATTTGTTCGATTTATGTACGTATGAACAAGTGTTGCGTGCGCTAGACAGCTGATTGAGTGTGTTTATTGTTGATTGTCGCTTTTCGAATGACAGTGGGGCAACAAATTTTGGGTACATATTTAAATACATTGAAGTTTGTATGGATGTGTTAAATGTAATGAACTGAATCTATTTTTTATTTATGTCGAGGATTAGCATTAGCTTTATATGATGATGTGAAAAAATATTTTTTCCAATAATATATTGAAATTTCACTCAAAACAATTGAAGGCAATTGCTGCGAAAACAGAAAGAAACGTTATTTTCGACTGCACCAAAGAACAAGTGCATTTTATTTAGTCTGAAAAGTTATAAAAAGATCTTTATCTTGATTGACATACTGATATAAACTTCTAACATATGTACGTCTTCTTTGGCTTTTAAATACATGACCTTTCATCTCAGTGCTTCGTACGCAGAGCGTTAAAAATCAGTTAATAATATGTGTATATAAAAAGCTTTAAGGATACACCTAGCCAAGTAGTAGACGGACAAAGGACATACAGAAAAAGCGACAAAAATCAAATAAAATCAAAATGGAAATGAAAATGATGACAAAAGCACGAAACAATAATGAAACTTGAGTGAAATTAGTGTATACTATAACTGACTAACTAACTAGCTGAAGGCACGTCCTCATGCAGATGAGCAAAATAACGTCGAGGTCGAGCAAGTATACTCATAAGCACACACAAAAGAATATAGCAGCGAAATGATGCATTTGGGATGACGCGAAAGGACATTAAAGCAGGCAAGCGAACATGCCAAAGCATTAAGAAGACAACAGCGGCGACAAAGGGACATAAATGACATTAAATCGATAGTTTTTCCAGCAACGAATTGGGGCAAGTGAAAGAGTAATCATATAAATATGTATATACATATGTATATATCCTCAATTTACATTAGTGCATATATACGTTGACCAATTTTAAAACTCATTTTACAAGTACATAACCATATTTACATATTTATACGTACATACACACAAATAGTAGTTGCAAATGTGTTGGCAATAAGGGCGAATGGCCTACTAAAATGCACTGCAGGGACACTCTCGCTGCCAATTACGTCGGCACAGTCACATGCTGTACATATACATATGCATATACATACATACACACATATGTATTTATAAACAAGCAATAATGGCATCATAGATGTTGAGAGAGGCATAAGGTCTTGAAGGAAAGCAGGAAACGTGACGGTTGTCTGCTTTCTGGGTCAATGCTGAGTTGACATCGACACCATTCGATGCCAGCAACAACAACAATACCACTTATTGTCAAAAAAAATAATCGAGTCACGTTAATTTGTTTTATCAGCGACAATAAATTCAGACATTTCAGAATGCCAATAGGCATGTTTTTGTTAAAAACACTTTGTAAAATATTCTTTGTCTTATTATTTGTAATAGAAAAAGCTTAGAGGAGCTGAAGTGGGTAGTTTTTAAGGAAATATATATCTCTGCATCGAATCCGACAAATGAGTAGTTTCTTGCCGAGAAAAAGACGTGTACAAAATTTCAGACCCCAGTATCTCAAAAAATTAGAGATTTTTTCGCGTAGAGACGGACATACTGTTTTCTGGTTGATACTAGCTATAGTTCGTATGTTGCGTTAATTATACAAAACAAACTATGTCAGTATATATTATTATAGGCTATTAGAAAGTCTTAAAAGCAGCTGCCTACAAAAGTAACCACAGTAATTCTAAATGTCTATGTAATTAAGAAATCGGATTGAAAATTTAGTCTTTGTGGTATAAACACACAACACAATTGTTGTGCAACACAATGCCGTTAAAACCACAAAACTTGCATATGTATGTATGTATTTGGTACATACTTTTTTGTATGCATTTATAAATGTGTGTAAATTGCTTTCCATTCAGCATTTCTGTTGAGCAGTCCTTTGGGTGCCATTTTGCGGAATAGCGTCTGTAAATGCTATCATTAATTGTCGGCTGCTTCCAACAGAAGTATTCGTAATTTAAGGTTACAGTATACATATATGTATGTGTATACATATGTACAAATATATTTGTATGTATAGATACCAACAAGTATGTATAAATGAAGGAATGTTTAAATAATCACTTTTCTAAATGCTCTGCAAAACAATAAACGGTTATAGTTTACATACATAAAAACAAGGCCCAGACACATCACATCGCGACGCGACAGTCGCCTAAGCACTGAACAGGCACGGCGCCTGCTTCACTTATATAGAGCCAGCTGCAGCCAGTTTTCCGCGAAGTCTTCTTCACATCATATCGCGGCGCGACGGTCGCCTAAGCACTGAATAGGCACGGTGTCTGCTTCACTTATATAGAGCCAGCTGCAGCCAGTTTCCCGCGGAGTCTCCTTCACATCACATCGCGGCGCGAGAGTCTCCTAAGCACTGAACAGGCACGGCGCCTGCTTCACTTATATAGAGCCAGCTGCAGCCAGTTTCCCGCGAAGTCTTCTTCACATCACATCGCGGCGCGACAGTTGCCTAAGCACTGAACAGGCACGGTGCCTGCTTCTCTTATATAGAGCCAGCTGCAGCCAGTTTCCCGCGAAGTTTTCTTCACATCACATCGCGGCGCGACAGTCGCCTAAGCACTGAACAGGCACGGTGCCTGCTTCTCTTATATAGAGCCAGCTGCAGCCAGTTTCCCGCGAAGTCTTCTTCACATCACATCGCGGCGCGACAGTCGCCTAAGCACTGAACAGGCACGGTGCCTGCTTCACTTATATAGAGCCAGCTGCAGCCAGTTTCCCGCGAAGTCTTCTTCACATCACATCGCGGCGCGAGAGTCGCCTAAGCACTGAACAGGCACGGTGCCTGCTTCACTTATATAGAGCCAGCTGCAGCCAGTTTCCCGCGAAGTCTTCTTCACATCACATCGCGGCGCGACAGTTGCCTAAGCACTGAACAGGCACGGTGCCTGCTTCACTTATATAGAGCCAGCTGCAGCCAGTTTCCCGCGAAGTCTTCTTCACATCACATCGCGGCGCGACAGTTGCCTAAGCACTGAACAGGCACGGTGCGTGCTTCTCTTATATAGAGCCAGTTGCAGCCAGTTTCCCGCGAAGTCTTCTTCACATCACATCGCGGCGCGACAGTTGCCTAAGCACTGAACAGGCACGGTGTATGTTTCATTTATATAGAGCCAGCTGCAGCCAGTTTCCCGCGAAGTCTTCTTCACATCACATCGCGGCGCGACAGTCGCCTAAGCATTGAACAGGTGCAGTGCGTGCCTCACTTATATAGAGTTGCGTACAACGTGGTCTGACCCCAGTATGAGCATAAACGTTTTTGTCAATGCCTCTACTCAAGTTATGTTACGAAACTTTTTTTCAGAAATCATTGATATAGTATAATTGAGTAAATTTATATCCGACATAGAAATATGGACCAAGCTATGTATATATTAAATAATATTTTCTGCACTTGAAATGTAAAAAAAAAATATGTGTTTTGAAATTTCAACCGAAAACGGGTATTATAAAAAAACATATGGATAAAATATATGCACATAGTATGTACATCAGAAATGTTTGAAATACATATATATTTTATATTTCACATTTTAATAACATGTGATTATTTATATTTCAAAAATACTTGACTTTAGTATAAATGTAAAAAAAAATAATAAGTTGAAGACCCTAAGCAAAATTATTTAAAATTCCGAAAATAATTTCCAGATATTCTAGTATTTTTATTTAGTAAAACTCTACAATCCAATTCTCATAAACATACAAGTTAGTTCATTTCGAAAATGAAATTAAAGTGTTAAAAAAATATTACTTTTTGCTGTGCATATACATACATATGTATATGTACGTTGAATGTTAAGTGTTTATGCTTCTTGAACCACTGTTGAATTAAACACGCGTGAAAAATGGCAGAAACAACAATGCTTAACGCCTTCATCGCAATAAAGCATAAAAATTGTTTGCATAGCACCCAACAAGCGTTTAAGAATTGTAAATGTAATAACTGAAGCAAATGCCTGCTTGATGGGTAGACGGTGGCGTATACGTAACATTCATTTATACGCACAAAAAGATTTTTCGAATTTGCTTCGTGTACATATTTAATGGGCAGTCACACGTTGGCTCTTGAGCTTAATACAGTAACGCCGACATACCACGAAATCCATTTAATACAATAAACTTGTTGCTTTTGCAATATTAATGCCATATTTTTAATCTGTGGCATTTGGTAAAATTTTTTACCTTAATGAAATATCCGTTACATTGTTATTTTACCGCCTTTTTGGCTTTTATGATTTTTTCTGTACACAAATACATGTTTTTTTGCTTGCACGCAATTTCCTTGTCGTTTAAGCAACTTAAAGCATTTCGCAGGCAAGGGAACGTAAAAGTTCGACGTTGGCGACAGTTTCTAAATTGTGATAAATTGATATGTGCGGCAAGTGCTACTATTGTGGTGGCTTCTATCTTGAAGTAATTGTGCATGTGGTAATGAAATTTTTTAGATGTTACGTTTGAGCGAAATAACCGAGAGGAAGTGTGAAAATTAAAGCAACAATGAAATTTTATCTCATTATTTATTGTTAACTTCATATTCAATGTTGTTGTTGCAGTCGAGTGCTAAATATATAGAAGAATTAAAAAAAATGTTGCCTACAATTAGGAGCGTCACTCTTATTTAAGCTAAGTTACACACCTCAATTAATACTGTAAGTATTTATGCTTAAGCCAAATATCTAAAAATCGGAGAATTTGCTGATGTGTCGTTTTATTTTTAATAGAAATTATATCTTTCTTTATAGAAAATATTTTTTACTTCCAAATTTAGATGAAAACTAGAATAAAATGGCGGGCCAATAGTCAAATTATGGATTATTTCAAGTAAAACAAGGAGCTACTCTTTTATTGTGTATTTTTTGTCAAAATTATAAAAGCAATGGGGCCATTTTAATAAAAAAGAGAATCTAGCTGCAGATCACATATAGAGATTTTAGAAAATAAGACGCAATGCCACTAAAATATTACACATAAGGTATACATATATAGGTATTAAGGTTGAGCATGTAACTTCACATATTTTTTTATTTATTTTTTTTTTTAATTTGTAGCTAAATGCAGTTTTTTCACGCTTAATATGCTCCATTCATTCGCTCACAGCAATAAGTGCCAGAGCAGCAGTTGAATGCTTTAAATGTGTCAAGGCAAATTGGCAAAAGGCGGGGAGTTGATGAGCGTGCTTCAGCTTATTTAGTTGATAGTGAAATCAAGGCGCTGACTATTCAACGGCTCAGGCTCGGCTATTCGAAGCTGATGAACAGAGAAGCGTGCGCGTTAATGACATTTAATGAAATGTAAAGAAATTGATGATGAATAAACAGTTACATTTTGAAAAATTAAATGAAATAAATAAATAAACTTGAAATAGAATGAGTAAAGTGATAACTGGGGCGTAAGAGACATAAAAGTTGTGCGCTTTGAGGGGAAATGAAAGGTTTAAGCTGCGAAAAAGTGCTGCATGTGGTAAATTTGGGTGGAGGGGATGGAGGGTAAAAGTAGTAAAAAGAAGATCGCATAATTTGATATGTGTGTTGGTTTGACAGCTGCCCGAAGTATAGGTATGTAATTTGAAGAAGCAGAAATTACGTGTAAAACACTTGTCATTATGGATAACTGTGCGAGAGGTATGTGATAGCTGTCGCTTAATGTGGCAGCAAGGAATTAATAACGACTTCATTTAGAAAAAATAATTAATTTAACCAAAATTTTTTTTTTTTTGTTAACAAAAATCAACAACAAAACAAGAAATTAAAGCAAAAGTTCGTTATATTGTAGGTAAGCGTTGAAGTAATCTGAATATATTGTAGACATTAATTCAGCTTTAAAAAAATATTAGAATTTTCTAAAAAAAAAATTGACACCTAAAACGGACGCCTCAAAAAGGGAAGTGTAAAGCAACAAGAAACTACTTTTTAGCAATTTTACCAATAATTTTCAAAAATTTTTGCTGCATGGAATTTGAATACGATTTCTCTATGTATGTACATCGATAAATGTTTGGATCCATGTAATTACCAGTAGCAAAAGCCGCCAGCATCATATTGCTGACCAGTAGTTAATTTTGCAAACTAATTATAACAATTTTCAGACACACACATGTGCTCACATACTAATTCATGACGTATTGACTTAAATTAGTTTGCCAGCGTGAAATTGCTGTTATATATGGGTGTCATATCCTTGTGGTGAGTTGTTGCAAATGCGCTTGAAATTATATTGATACTTGTTTTTGTTGTTGTTGTTGTTATTATACGCCTATCACTATTGCTACTTGTTGTTGTTGTTATAATACGCCTATCGCTATTGCTACTTGTTGTTGTTGTTGTTGTTGTTGTTGTTATTGTATGCCTATCGTTACTCCTACTTTTTGTTGTTGTTATTATATGCCTATCGCTGTTGGCGCTGATTTGTTGCTACTAAATTTTTAATTGGCCTAATAAAATTTGCCACCGAAGCGCATAATGCGTAAGCAAGTGGCTGCAGGCGAAGTACAAATACAAGCAGTAATGCAGTTGGATAATAGATATGTAGGTAGATACAACTGTATTAAAGTAATCACACATATTTATATATCCTGATGCAAGGGTAAATAAAGATATATACGATACATACAAATAAATCACGAAAACACAAAATCAGAAGGAAAGGGGAAGAGAATATAAATAATTTTAAAGAAAAACATTAATTTCGGAGATTCACAGATTAATTTCTTATAACATAAAAGGGCTTAAAAGGACCCTTATCTTGACTTTGATCGATCAGTTTGTATGGCAGCTATATGCTATAGTGGTCCGATATGAAAAATTTTTCGGAAGATTATAGCATTGTCTTGGGTAATAAGCTCTGCCAAAATTCGTGACGATATCCTGTCAAATAAAAAAGTTTTTCATGCAAGCACACAATTTTGGTCGTTCACTTTGTATGACAGCTATATGCTATAGTGATTCAATCTAAGCCATTTGTTTGAAGATTGAAGCATTGCCTTCGACAATAGTCTATACTCAATTTCGTGAGGATACATGCCCAAATAAGAAAGTTCTCCATACAAGAGCTTCCTTTAGATCGATCAATTTGTTAAGAGAAAAGGCTAATTTCAAGCTTGAACATTTTGAGAATCGAAAAGGTAATATTTTAACCATTTATATGAAAACTGAAAAAAAATTGCATAATCTGCAACATACGACACACATAATAAATATATCCATATATGTATGTATATTCTGTCGATCTCACGGTTTCGGTTAAAACGCATGCAATTGTATGCGTGTATGTCATTTTGCCATTGTCACAGCATGAATTATTAAGTTCATTAACATCGATATTTGGCAAGGCATGCGCGGCCATAATTAACAGTTTCTCATTTGCCAGTTCCGAACAGCGGTTTCAGATTGCATAGCAACCAACACAAACAAATATGGAAACGTACACTTGCACATACATATGTTTTTATATGCAGAGAAATGTGTATAAACACATACGGATTTACATATGTATACTTACTAAATAATTACATACACCCAAAAAAAGCACATATGTAAGTGGTTCTGTAGGCTACACTTTGCTTCCATAATTCCTTCGCTGTTTACTCTGCCATGTTGTTGTTTAAATAATTTATTGTGTAATTGTTTAAGTTGAGAACGTTAATTTAGCGTCAGTTTAGTGTATAAACTCAAATATTCTATTTACACTAATCGCTTGTTGTGCAAATGTAAGCAAATAACTTGCGCCTGCCGTGGCGTATACGTAACATTTCAGTGCTCACGCAACTAATTACTAATTTATGCGCGTGATATTTGTGGAAAAAATATACTTAACACATTAATTATGTAAAAGTGGCGTTGCAAATTATGCATTTTCAAATAATAATTTTTTTTGTATATTCAAATTCGATAATTTAAATGCGTTTTGTGTTGCACTCGTGCTTAATTGCTGAGTTTTTGTAACTTACCACACTATTGGCGCTGGTTTAAAGGCTGCAAGAGAAAAAAGATAGAAAGGAAATTAGTATGGGATTTAAAAAATTTACGTTTTACGTATAAAAACTATTTGTTTGCTCAAATATGCTAATTATAAATAACCATTGTGGTATTAACTGCTGGCAAACAGATGTTGTGTAACGCTAAATTAAAGTGAAAACCAAATTTATACAAAAAAATTTATAGAAAAAAACTGAGAGATTTATTATTTATGTATTTGACAGTTATTTTCTGCTTGTTTGAACTTATAGAAGTATATGGTAACTCTGTAATACATATTTGTTAATTGGAAATTTTCTGGAAGGTACTTCCCATATGGTAACCCTAATTTTTTTTAAATAATTTTTTGTATAATAATTAGTTAATTTACTGGAAAAACGCGGTTGAAATATATGAGAATTTTTTTAAATATGGCAACCCTATTTTTTACTGGAAATACGCGGTTGAAATAAACGATTTTTGTTCAATATGGTAATCCAAATTTTTTAAAACAATTTTTTTGTATGTTAAATATAATTACTAGAAATACGCGGTTGAAATATTTGAAAAATTTTTCAATACGGCAACCCTAATTCTTAAAAAAATTGTTTCTGATTCAAAACTCTGTCGAAATTTGTGAAAAAAATATATTTCATAAAACTTTAAGTACAAATATTATTTTAGGTAGAGAATTGTATATAAATTTCAATTATTTTTCATGTTTGGCAACCATAAAAATATATTATAAAAATATCTCTTTTATGAAATTATGCGAAATGACTTTAGTACTTAATTTTTATTGAGATGTAAAAGTTTATATATAAAGCAATATAGTTTTAGTTCAATAATTCAGTCTTTAGGGTTGCCAACCTACACAATTATTTTGTATAATACCAAAAATTTAGTAAAATAAAATGTTTTTAAGTTGGTTATTTTTTTTATGTAATATGACTTTTATTAAGTTTTTTTTGTAGCATTGGCCACACTGTCAATTTTTATTATAGCGAAAAATGCTTAAAAATTGTCAGACTCGACAAAACTCGAAGTAAAGGAGTAAAAGGAGTATACATTTTTAAGTTTAGATTTTGAAATGGCATAGAGATCTCAAATAATTTTAAAACTATTCGAATTACTTTTAGTGTATTTTTAAACATTTGGTTATTTTTTACATTTATAAGTTTTGAATATATTTTTTTTATTCAAATTTAAATAAATTTAATTTTTTTCTGTATTCAATTTCGACATTTTTTTTTTGAAAGTATATATAATTTAATTAAAAAATAACTAAATTCTTTAAACTCAAACTCCTTCCACCGCCTGTCATACCCCGTTTGAGCCCATTTGAGAAATTACGAAAAGTTCGGCACTTTGAAGTTTCAACGCCTCGCAGCTAAACAGCGGAAAATAGCTGAACTTATCAAAAACCGAACGAACGGAAAACTTTCCAAATTTAGTGTCGCACAACACTTTGAACTTTTGCCGATTTCTAAATTAAGTTGTTGATGCGTCAGCAGCGAGCAAGCGGGAAGCAAGCCAACATCACTCGCCAACAGTTTGGTGGGTTGGAGTTGTCAGCAATGCAGGTAAGCAAATAAGAAAGCAAAGAGTAGTGAGAAAAACACATCTAAATGGATAAACAAATGGAAAATCAAAGTAAACAAAGAAAGTTTCTTGTTTGCTGTGTAAATAAAAGTATTGGAAATAGCAGCGGCGGAAATCGAAAATTAGACACCGGAAATACGAAAACCCAAATATGGCAGCAGCAGATGGCAAATTAGCGAATAATAACAAAGCGACGAAGTTCAAAACAAAGTACAAAAGTTGAAGTGTTTGGAATGTGAGATAATCTCAAAACACTTTGAAGGAAATGAAAAATGAGAGCAACTCAGAAAGAGCGTTTCAATTGAAAAGTTAAACTGAAAGTAAATCCATGACAAAATGCGGATAAAGCGTCGTTCCTGGCGATTGAATCGAAAACTTTGTACCTGTAGGAATTAATACAACAACAACAAAACAAGTCAAAACTTTGGTTTTCAAGTGAAAGTGCAGCTCAGTGTTTTTCAATTGAACGCCTTCGGTCACAAACACTGTTCCTTTGGGCCGTAGTTGCGAGCAAACTACTGAGGCTGAGAAGTCAGTTTAGAGACAGCGAACAAAATTGAGCATACGAACTCAAACTAACAGATAACAGTGGTGTTGGTGTCGTCGATTGGCGATTCTTACTCAAGAGTTGTCGGTTGTTGATTTGGGCAGTGTTATTTGGTTGTGTTTTGTATCTTAGTAATACTCGAAACCCGAAATAGCGACACAGAAGACATGGTGGGAATATAGTAACTACACAACTTTAGCGACAAACAGTTATCATTGTTGGAGCTCTAAACGGTAATATTTTTTATATTTGTATGCTTTCAATAGAATTCGAGAAAGTTTGGGATACTCATACAATATATTAGTGTAAAAAAAATCGTCAATTAGTCCGTACAATATATTGGCGAAAAAATAGTAAGTCCCGAATTGGTCCCGAAAGGTCCTGTGTTCAAATCCCGAATTTACGGGATTCTCAAAACTGATTAGAATGCCTTCTGAGTTCATTTGTGAAAAAAATAGTGAATACCGGATTAGTCCCGAAAAGTCTAGTGCTTAAATCCCGAAATTACGGAATTCTAAAAATTAATTATAATACCTTCGGAGTTTATTTATGAAAAAATAGTGAAATTACGGGGTTCTCAAAATTAATTGTAATGCCTTCAGAGTTCATTTATGAAAAAATAGGGATTTTTTTGTACAAATTTTCGTTAGTTCTAACATACCGAAAACACATAAAATTTGATTTTTTTCTTTGAAAAGTTTTGAGAAAAAATACTTAAATGGGATTAAAAAAAGGTGTTTTTTTTATATATATTTGTGAAATAAAATTTTTGTTGGGCTTTCACAGGCATATAGAAACAATATAAAATATTTAAAAATATATTTTTGAACTCCTCGTGCTTTTCAAGTTCGTGATCTTATAACGGAAATTTCTGCAAATACATATAGCACATGCAAACAACCTCCAACATTCACTTCACATGCAACACATTTTCCGTTCAATTAAAACCAAACGAAAAAAAAGAAAAACAAGAAAAAAAGTGTACAAGAAAAATTCCACAACAGGCCGTGTCACTCACTTGTTTGCTGACACTGTAAAAAATTGCCACGCACGCTATGCTACGAAAAGCTGAACGCACTTATGCGAAAATACGAATTTCACAAAATCTCACAACACATACAAATGTATACACACTAGTCATGCGTTGTAGATACAGTAAAAAAAACGAAAAGAGAACTTGCAACACTTGCTTGCATATGTTCGCTTTTATTTCCGTTCTTTCGGCAAATATATCGTTTTTTTTTGTTTGCTCTCTTTTTGGCACTCACACAATATTTTCGCTCTTTGAATGCAGGCGCTCACTTCAACGCGGCTTCTTCGTCATAAGATTGGATACACACATACACAAATTCCAAATTCTAAAACTCTTACATTTAGTATTTTTTTTTGTAATTTTGCTTAAATGTTTATTTTGTTGCCCGAAATTGGTCCTTCAGCGTTCTACGTTACCACAACACGACACTTCTGCAGTCCAACAACAACTGAGCGCGGTTAACAATTGCTGATGCTGATGGACTCTTCTTTTAAGCGGACTGCTGTTGATAATGTTGGCCGCAGCTGTTGCTGCTGCTGCTGCTCTTGCTTTTGCTGTGTCCTGCTTCTTGCGCTGTGGCTCCTGTTGGCTTAACACTGTTGTTGCAGCAGCGCCGGCTGGCTCGCTTTTGTGTTTTCTGCTTTTGATGAGTATAATTGGTGCGCATTTCTCTTGAATTGCGCGCTCTCCATCGCTCTCTTGTGGACGTGCTGTTGCTGAGTTGATCCAGGAGCATTTCTTACAGCAACTGCTTTCTTCGTGCTGTTTTGGTCCACTGAAGTTTTCCTTCGGTATTTGGATTCTTTATGTTTTATATCTTCGGCTTCGCTCTTCATTAGTGTTGTTTGCGTTGGTGAAATGTGCTTAACATCCCTTGCGGCTGATGGTAAGTACTCCGAATATTGCTTCTAAATAAGCAGCATGCAAGAATGCTAAGTAACAGTTTCACTGTTAAGCAAATGTTAAAGCCATATAAGTGTTTGGAAGGCAACTGTTAGTTTTTGCTTATCGCTGATGCTGACAGAAATTGTTGTACTTTTTGTGAAAATTATAAAATATTACTTGTTATGTAATTTTATTATAATTTTAATAAAAAATATTCACCAATTTTAATAAAAATTAAATATCAACGCTATTATGAGAGTAATAAGGTTAAATAAAGCAAGAGTTAAGAGATGTGTAAAGTCGTTTCCGTGATAGTCGGGTTTCAGTAATAGGAACGGACACGGAATTTATTCGGACAGGATTATCACCTTACAGTAGATATATATACTTTACGCTCAATTATGGACCCCGAAAATTATTTAAGAATTATTTGTTTGCAAATTTCACAACTTAATAACAAAAATCAACTCAATTCCAGTCCTACTCCAAAATGACCTCGACAAACAGAGTTGTAAACTACAAGTAGCCACTGTGACAGTAAAACCTAAATAAATAAAGATAAGAATATTGAAAAACGAGCAAAAAAGAAAACAAGTATCATAGAAAAAACCAAGAAGCTGACTAAAGTAAACTCGTCTTATACACAAAAACACTCTTATATATTTTCTATACTATTTACACAAAGATAGTCAAAGCAATTCTTCAAAGCAACCGCTGAAAGCAAAAAAGGTTGAAAAAGCAGAAAGTGAATGAAGTTATAAGTATAAAAAAATGCCAAGCAGCGGCCAAGCATTCGAAGAAAGTAAGAATAAAAAAAATGGTATAAAAACAACAACAACAAATTAAACAAAAATACTACAGCAAAGTACGCAAAAAATGTGAGCATACTTCACGGCGCACACGCAATGAAATTGATATTAATGGAAAAGAAAATAATACCAATCATATTTACTTACTGGGACAACGGGAGTCAATGTATTTGCAGTAAAGACCCTATCAGTTTACACACACTATTTATTGTTGCACAAGCCGTTATCCTTTGAGCGGTCGCCCGCTAGCAAACACATGAGTATAACAACAAAGTGTCAAAGCTTTTCGGAAGGATATACATATGTATGTAAGTATAAATGGTTATATAAATAGAAGAAAATTGTTTAGTCAAACCAAATGCTTTTTCTCTTATGACTCACACATACGCATAAGAAATTTCAATAAAAAAATTTGAAAAGAAAAATACTTTGAAACTTTTGCTTTCCTGAATAAGATTTGCTTTTGCTTTATAGTCAACCAGTTGAGCTGCTAAGTGTTTTGTATGCTTAGATCGTATATGCCATAATCATATATAATATATATAGCATATACTTAAGTACATTTATGCACATGTGTAGGTTTGTTTGCTTGTGCGTTGAGTGTTTCGCAGTATTTTATAATGTGTTAAGAAATATTTCCTGCCACTTGGCTAAGGAAGTTGCTGTTAAAAGCGGGATAAAGCTGTCAATATGTAGACAGCTATAGCCATTTCTTTGCTTCTTCAATTCTTTCGCCACTGAAAATATATTTGCTCTCTATCAACAGATTGGTTGACAGCAGCGACTGTCAACTGCAGTCAACATTTATTTATGAATCAATTATGAAAATTTATAGAAATATATAAAGATAAGGTATATTTGAAGAAAACTTGACTTGAGTCACATAGGAAAAAATGTAAAAATTATACTTAATAAATCCCTCACAAGTATTCGAAAAGATAACAAATACATTTTACCCGCAAAAGCCTGCACAGCGGCTTTTCCTATAGCATGAAAGGGTATAAGAAGAACTTTATATTCATTTTGATAGTCGATTTTGAATGACAGCTAAATGCTATAGTTGTTCGATTCGAGCGATATGCTCGGCGATTGTAGCGATTGCTTGGAAAATATTCTATGCCAGATTCTGTGAAGATATCTTGTCAAACAAACAAAAAAGCTTTATATAAAAGAACTTAGTTTGTATCGGTTAGTTTGTAGGTTAGCTATATGCTATAGTTGTTCGATCTGAACAATTTGTTCGGAGATTCTAGCAAGAGATTGGATAATATTCTATGCCAAATTCTGTGAAGCTAAGTTGTGAAATAAAAAAGTTTTACTTGTAAGGACTTGATCGTGATTGGTTAGTTTTTATGGCAGCTACATGCGATACGAGTCTGGCATCGGTGATTACAATTTTTTCTCATTATTTGAAGAAAAAGAAATGCTCCCAAAATTTCAGATCGATATTTTAAAAAACTGGGACAAGTTCGCGATCATACAGACAGGCGCACGAAAATTTGAAATATAAAAAATGTTTGTGTTGACAGTTTCGCAACCAAAAGGTTATAGAGTTGTTCAGCAGCAGCGAACGCAAAAGTACATGGATCAACATACTAGAAATTAACAAGTTAATGAACTGAGCAAAAGCGTAGACCCAAAGGCAATAAACTTACACCAAAGGCGTCGGAATTCCCATGGCTGTTGAACTCATTCTACTCGTGTTTGTTAACAACTGCCCTCAAAAACTTCAACACACAATTTATTTTTGTGTGTTTTTTCAGAATTTCTTCTTAAGCTCTCTCCCAATAACAATTTCCATTTCATCCACATTCATCACTTTTTGTAAAGCTCATTCAGTTGAACGCCGTCGGCCGCTTGAGAATTAAAATTTTCCCTTTTTTGCTGACCTTGCAGCCACACTGCATGGCAAGTCACGGCACGCTGGGCCACCGCAGTGCGTAAACACAACCCGTGTTTTTTAGAAGTGCCCTCAAGCCAGAATGGTCGCCGAGTGGACATGTAGCGGGTCTGGGGTTGCATTGACATTCATTCAGCCGTATATACATGTATGTATGTATGTAGTAGTAGGTGAATGCAGGTGTGCAGTGCATGTTTGTTGAGGGCATTAGCTGCTAGCAAAAAGGGTTGATTTAATTGCTTGGAAAAGAGTTTTGTGGTTTAAGCGCAAATATATGAACAAATGTGTGTATGAGAAAACGTGGAAGCTTTATGGTATACTTTTACACAAAAATAAACATGTTATTTATTACTAGTTCGCTTGTGAATGAATTTCATTTATAAAAGGAGCTTTCACCAAAGTGGGAAGCGCTTTCACAGAATTTGTTTTAAAGTTGTCTAATTTTTTTTTTTTTGCAGAAAGCTTTCATAGAGTTAATTTTAAAGCTTTATAAATGTTTTGAGAAGCTTTCCAAGAGCTTTTTGAGTTTTGTTTGGAAATTTTTAATATTTTTTGTTAGCTTATTTTTACATCTCTTCATTCTAAGAAAGCTTTAACAAATTTTGTTTTAAAGCTCTCGAAATATCTTGGTTGTCTGAAAGCTTTCATAGAATTCATGTCAAAGCTTTATAATAATTAAAATATGGAGTTAATTTTAAAGCTTCTAAAGAGCTTTTCGAGTGGTTTAAAGCTTTTTAATATTTATTTGCTATTTCCACATCTCTTGATTGTGTGAAAGTTTTTACATAGTTGGTTTTAGATGTCTCCAAATGTCTTGGTTATCTGAAAGCTTTCACAGAGCTTTTCGAGACCTGTTTAAAGATTTTTAATAATTTTTTTTTTAATTATTGCTTTTGAACGCAATTTTAAAGTAGCTTTTGCACTAAGAAAAAGCTTTTAAGGTAAGGAGTGGAGATAGTCATTAGTTTAAAGAAAAAGAAGTGTCGAAGAGATACATTTTAAATAATTTTTTTTTACTTTTTTTTTAAATTACGAAAGCACATAAGTCCTCATATACAATATAATATATTCGAATGTGAAAGTTCTTAGTTCCATAAGAATATAAAGGACTTTGAATGAATATCTGACAAAAGTTGATTTTCATGATAAACTTTTTGTCGTTTTCTATTCATCCAAAACTGGAAAATTCAGACTCAGATTGTACGCTGAACTGTAAATAAACAAGCGGAAAGCAAGCAGAAAAACATCGCAAAGTACTCACTTGTACAAGTAGTGAAATTAATTTATTTATATGAATATACCGGTTACACTAACGGTATATATACGGGTGCGTGTGCGCTCATATGTGATCCTGTTGCGTTACTTGTGTGCTGCCATTGTTTTAGGGCGTGTGTATTAGCGTACTTGAGTGAGCCAACAAGCTGTTACACATGTACATATATCAATGTATGTACATGTACATACACATGACACTTACAGAGCCACTCACACACTCACAAACACTCATAGACACGAACTCGCACGCGTAGTACTTGTTTCATTTCAACACTCAGTCTTATGTTTTTCCGCACTTTTTAGCAAATATCATGTTAGAGTGCTGAGTTTGAGTACACTAACAACAGCAACAACTGTACAACGTACAACATGTGGTAGCGGCACTCGAAAAAAAAATTAAAAAAAAAGAATGAAATTGCAGAGCAGAGAGTAAGAACAAATTGCTGTAGGGATTGCATGATTCATTATTGTTGTTGTTGTTTTTGCTGTTGCAGTAACAGTTGGCCAACACATTTTGCAGCAAGCGCAGTTTGCTCAATTTGCTGCAACAATGTTGCAATTTCGGAACGACACAAGTGTGTATACACCTACATGTATGTATGTAAGAAACTCACGCACGCATGGCCGAGTGCAACAATTACAATGAGACATATGTTTGTATGTGCGTAGCTGTTGTCGCATGCCGCAAAAGCGGATGCATGCAGCAAGTATGAAAATGAAAGGGATTTCTAAGTACTCGGTGTTGCACATATATGTATGTACATACATACAAATTTATATAAATATATGCTGCTTAATATACTACCAAGCTTGTGGCAGAAAATTTACTGCATGTAAGAAATTTATAAGATTTTAAGTAAAGTTAAGCTGCTTTTCATGTAAACGGTTTAAAACGTTATGCGGCAGAAGGGTTTACATTTCATATACTATCTCATATATGAAGTAATGAAAAATTTACACAATTTCGTTGCTGAATAAAATTTACCAGTAAATGCAATTTTGTGTAGCATACCTTTGGGCTTTGAATATAATTAGAACAATACTGTACTTTTTCGGGTGGTTAGGAGTTGATTTTTGGACCACTAAGTGATGTATTAAGTGAGTACACGAAATTAAAATATTAAATTTATTTTGAAAAATATATACAAATTTTGAAAATTTCTATAAATTTGGCGCAAGCTGTTATATTGAAAATAAATCAAAGTAAAGCGAAATTTGTGTACAGCTAAGCAAAACGCTAACCGAAATTGTAATAAATATATTAACTCAAATATAGAAAAAAATTAAAAATTAAAAAAATGTTGCATACTTTTTGGGGCAAGGCTGATATACATACATACATATATGAGCCAGAATAATGTAGTATTGATTTTTTTACATACTAGAGTAATTGGTAGACTTCTTTGATAACATTTTCACAATTCAATTTATCAAAAATTAGTTAAGCATACTTTTGAGCGCATATTATTTTTAAATTAGTTTTAAAAACAAATTGTACATTAATTGATGTTGATCTCCGAATTAATATATGTTAGCTAAATATTTTAAATAAATTTATGTTTAGAAAATATCTACTAAAAAAATTTGCTTTAAAGTTTTCAATTTCTTTATTGTATGGAAAACTTTTTTATTTGACCAGATATTCTCAAGAAATTTGGCACAGATTATTGTCCATGACAACACTACAATCTCCAAACATATGACTCAGATCGGACTACTATAATACATAGCTGCCATACAAACTGAACAATCAAAATACAATTCTTGTGTGGAAAACTGTTTTATTTGTGAAGGGTATACGAACATCGGTGCCACCGGAGTTAACGTGTTTTCTTTATTTTAATTTTCATTAATGAAATACTATATAAGTTACCAATTTAGTCAATCTAGATCCTTTTTTACTATTTTCTTTCTCTAAATGTTGCATACATTTAGGGGAACATTTCAATCAAACCAAAATGTTGACATTTTTTCTAACTTATACAGAAAAACACCATACATCATACAAAAAATACAATAGCAATATATTTGTAAGTTTTTTTCTGTCAAAAATTCGTTTATAAATATTCTGTTGCGTCACTATGCCGTAATCTGATAGGTGCCTGCATTCTCACACACTCTCATGCACGTCAACACGTATTTCACAAAAGTCTATGCAATGTGAGCGAGCGTGATAAAGAAAACAATAAAATATTTATTTAACAAAATAAAAATGTCAGCCAACTCGACTTATGCGCGCTGTCAAGTGCAAGCATGCAACAAACACATACACAAGTATAGGATGTGGAATTGAAAAAGTGTATATATATACAATGCAAGAAAAACGATAAAAAAACAACCACGGAAATAATCGAGGAAGTGGCTGTGTCGCCGACAGTTTTTCTTATGTGTGTGCGTACTATACATACATATGTGTTAGTGTATAAGCTAGGTAGAGTGTTTGCTTTGTGTGATATAGATATGTTTCATAAGGATACAACTGACGTGGCTTATAAAATTTTCTACTTAACATCCGGCTATTATAAACAACTGACTGCAGCAGCTATGTATATATTACGCTTATATACATATAAACATCTATTAATATACATATATATATATATATAATAGCTTTCACTGTACGTGTGAAATTTTGCAACTTCTGCATTTATGCATGCAGCCATTGAAAAGTGATAAAGTATATTGCAAAAAATAAATAAAATATAATATATGACAAATATTAGTAATCAAGAAGTTAAATAAAAAGGAAATAGCGAACTATAAAATTATGCGCTTGCAATCTAAATGGAAAAAGATGATTATGATCAGATACATGTAGAAATATTTAATTTTAAATTTTTTATATCAAAATACATATGTATCTACAGGGAACTAAGTGTATAGAGTCAGTAATTACTTTAACCTTTAACTGGTGACAAGCGGTCTCACAGGCCGAGCGGAGTCAGTAAACATCATTTCACCCCCTGATTTTAATTCCTACATAGATTGTATTACAAAGTTTGTAATAGCGAGCCTATTGAGTAGTTTTATTTTATCATTTTATATATTCATTTCATGGTTTAAAGACTGCAGCAAGCTCTCGTCTTAGGCCGCTTGTCACCAGTTAAATTACACAAAAACCATGTCACCAGTTAAAGGTTAAAGCTATGGACTTTTATGCAACACGATCCTAAATGTAGGCAACATTTTTTGGCACGTTAACTAGGCCACCTTTTGAGTTAAATACATTTATGTACTGCTATTGAACTAAAAATTTCAGGTAATGGAGCTCAAAAAAAACTAAATATTATTATTTTTTCATTTTAAGCAACAAATTAGTTCATAAAAATCTTTTGCTTAAATTGAGAGAGAAAAAAATTTAATTTGGGTATTTGCACTGCAGCGGAGGTTACTTATACGCCATGTATATCTTTGAAACCGATTGTATTGAGCGCAAATGCAATTGAAGTTCTTCTTCTTCTTAATTGGCGTAGACACTGCTAACGCGATTATAGCCGAGTTAACAATAGCGCGCCAGTCGTTTCTTCTTTTCGCTACGTGGCGCCAATTGGATATTCCAAGCGAAGCCAGATCCTTCTCCACTTGGTCCTTCCAACGGAGTGGAGGTCTTCCCCTTCCTCTGCTTCCCACGGCGGGTACTGCGTCGAATACTTTCAGAGCTGGAATGTTTTCGTCCATCCGGATAACACGACCTAGCCAGCGTAGCCGCTGTCTTTTAATTCGCTGAACTATGTCGATGTCGTGAAGTATATGAAGTTAGTTTTATAAAAAAATCGCACACAATTAAAGCTATAAGTGGTATATATGTATATACAATATGTAGTATATATTATACATATATACATATATATTATATATCATGTCTATACTCTTTTTAGATGAAAACTTTATGCGATATCAATATCTGTGCTAAGTACGTATAAAGTCACTCATAAAAAAGCTGTGTAAATGCATAGAAAAATAATAAAAAAAACATATATACAATAAGTGTAGAATCTGCTTGAGGCACTCAACTCACTCGCTTGAACTGAACTTTTTCAAATGGAAAATTTTTACTGCCAGAAAAAAGAAAAGCTAGAACATTTAAGCTTCTTCTTTCACTGCCACTTTCAGGGGTGTTTTTATGACTGCATTTACGCTTACTACATGCCGTTGCAAAATAATATCGCTTAGGATTAGTGTTCACGCGCTCTGGCTTAGCATTTAGCTGAAGTGTTTTTATGAGTTTCATCAGCAAAAGATGGCGTTATAAGTAGGTTTGCAGTTGCTGCATATACACGTGCGTATGTAGAAGTTTATAGAAATATGTAAGTAGGTTGAAATATGAAAATATGTAAGACGGGGTGGGGAACAATGCTGGCCCGAGCCAAGAAGTTGTATGGCTTGATATTTTAATAAATTTTTAAACCGCAAACGATATCTTTTTTTAATTTTCTGTCTTAAATTTTCATTAATGCGTTTTTAGTTGCTTTTTTATTGAAATGGACACTTTTCATCCATAAATAACATTTCGAATTTTGTGTGCGCGCCGAAATGTAGGCAACATTTATTATACTAGTGCTTGCAACACTGCACATTTTGTAATAAAATCAGTATATTGCCGTTATATTAACGGTAAAAATAACGCATTTTTGAGTTTTGTAGAGTGTTAAAAAGTAAATTTTATGATTTTAATTTTTTCTTCAAAACTTTTTTAACGCGAAAATCAAGTTTAATTTTCAAATTTTCTATTATATCATTGTATATCTTGACATATTGCCCAATAAATTTTGATAAAAAAAATAAAGCAATTTACGATTATGGCAACACAGTTTAAAGCCGCAGGCAAGTGTGCTTTTCAACACCTCTTCTGGTTAATTTTTAACCAAAATCGGTCAATATTCGAAAAAAATCAATAGCGACCATAGCGATATCACATATAATATAATTTAATTCGATTAAATCGTTATAATTTATTAAAGATTTATGGACTTATCGATTTTTTGTGCACACATTATACATATGTACATATATATCGCTACTGATATAAAAAACCAAAAAATTATTTTAAACCCAAAATGTATGCTATTTCTTTCAACAACACTCTGATTATATCTGAGGCCAAAAAATATTGCCTTTTTTATCTTTTGTTTAATTTAATATTTTTATCTTAGCCATGAAAGGCCTCAAGTCAAGAGTGTGACACACTTTTCCAGGCAGACAGACAGCCGACAACGCTGGCAGAAATGTACCATAATTGCTTGTCAAGCGAGTAGCAAACGCTGAGAGAGCGAGAGAACTGCTTGTAGGCGATAATAAATGCTGAAAGTTGCATATAAAGTATATGAAATATATATTACAAATATGTTATAAATATATATATATATATATGGATTTGCTAATCTCTGCTGTGACTAAGCCAGCATTTATCTGTCGCGACGCGCAGCTTATCTTGTGGCGCTTAGAATCAGCTACAAAGCAACGGACAGCATAATAAATATTCAAATGCAACAAACAATAAATTTTCAATTTTTTATGAACGGCTCTTGACAGTCATTGATAACAGCAGGCGTTAACAGCTATAGCTTGAAATTACTAAAATAATGTTGCTGCAGTGGAATAATATAATTTTAAATTTTTTTTTGGACTGAAATTTAGTATATATTTTTGTTGCTGTTTTCAGTAAGTATTGTTATTTTAAAATTGGGTTATTTGTTCTTATTGGCAATTTAGGGAGCTTTGATAGGCCAGTTAGGTGGCATATGTATATGTATACATACATATGTACATATATGTAACATATACTATATGCATAAGCTTAGGTATTAAATGCCAACGACGTTATTTTTGTTTTTATACCCTGAACAAGGTATACTAAGCTTGCCACGAAGTTCTTAACAACCAGAAGAAACTTCGGAGACACTCTAACATATATATACATATATACATATTAAATGATTAGTAGATGAGCTGAGTCGGTTTAGTAATTTTCGCAATTTGCACCCGAGCTTTTCACAGCAGCCGATATTGGACCATTATTGCAGAGAGCTGGCATACAAACTGAACGATTGGAATCAAGTTCTTGTATGGAAAGCTTTTTCATTTGACGAGACATCTTCTAGAAATTTGGCATGGATTATTCTCTAAGTTGATGATACAATATCCTAAGAAATGGTACAGATTGGATCACTATAGCATATAGCTGCCATGCAAACAGAACGATCGGAATAAGAAGCTAGTATGGAAAGCCTTTTCATTTGATGAGATTTCTTCAAAAAATTTGGCGTGGATTATTCTCTAAGATAATAGTGCAATCTCCCAAGAAATTGTTCAGATCGTTTCACTATAGCATATAGCTGCCATACAAACTGACCGATCAATATTCTTGTAAAGAATCTTTTGTATTTGCGAAGCTTCGGTGCAATCTAAAAAAGTCAGTTATTTTATACCCCGAAAATAAATATTTGATATGATACTAAATATGATCCATATAATATTCTTTCAAATAAATTCATATACGTACACATATATTTATGTTTGAAGTGTTTATACTATGACCGTAGTATGTAATAATACCTAACATAACAGATTTTGGCATCAGCAATACAAAGTGTATCACAATCTATCATTGCCCGCTATCGCACACAACTCATAATGCCATATTTTAATAATTGATTAGGCTTGGAAGGCAGAACAAATGGAGGCGAGCAGCGCTCGAGGCGCATCGATCAGCGATCACTGAGCGCGGCTGCTGCAACTGAGGCACACACATGGTAATCAGATACACACACACTTGTATGTATGTAATATAATTACGCACAGCATGAGGTCATTTAGTTAGTTGCTGCATTGCGTTGCATTGAAAGGCGCGAAATAAAGCAAAATGGCAAAGGAAACCAGCGCGCTGCCGGCAGCCAGCAAACAGCAAACCGAGCAGAGGACAAAGCAATGCATGCAGAGCAGCGTGGAGCGGTGAGAGTGGGGCGAGCGTCGCGCAATAATAAAGGCTACAAAAAGGCGAGCAACATTGCGACAGCTATTTAACCTATTTTAGCGCGACGAAGGCCAAGCTGCGTGCTGGCACATAGAATATAGCCTTATTTCTTCAATTCACATACTGTTGTTGTGCTCTGTGTATGTCTCGCAATTGTTTTTCGCCACAATTTCATTGCGTTTTATTTTTCTTTGTGAAATTAATCGCACTTTTCATAAGCGCAGCAGCGCCACATATGGCGTTATTGTCGCTGCTTGGACAGACGTTTGCGTCATAATGGCGCGTTTGGCTGCTGTGTCTACAGAAGACATCGATTTACAGCAAACAGCAAGAAATAAAAAACAGAGTGCGCACTGCAGTCATAAATTAGTCAGTCAATTCTTGCCAAAAAAAGCTAAACTTTTGTTCTTCAAAACCGATTTTTTCTTATAACCTCACCAAAAATAGTCAATGATTGGCTGGCGCTGGTGGTGATGGTTGCTGACGTGGTGACTGCCGACACGTTTCACCTCTAATGTTTATGAGTATTTCCTATTATGCCTTCTGGTACACGTAATTATCCAATCATTGGAGAACACTTGTGGTCTTTGTTCTGTTCTGTATACTGGATTTCAGTTTTATTTTTTGTTTGTGCTTTGCTCACTAAATTTGTCATTCATTTGTCGATTTTGTGTGTACTTTTATGTGGTCCAGTGGATCAGGTGCCCCACATTTGTCGGGTGACTCATGTGGTTTATTATTATTATGAAATATAAGTAAATGTCCATATATTTTCTTGTTGTTGCATGGTGAAACCACAATTAGTCAATTAACGCTTTACTAACGACACACTTCGCAATACAATTGCGGTTACGTAACGTTTTTCAAGAAAGCTATAATTAGCATTTCAGTCTTAGTACTGAAGAACTTATAATTATTGAAACTGTAAGTGCGTCTTAGTTTTCTGAATGGGTCTAGACTGTATGCCAAAAAACATTGAGTACAATACATTTTAGTAATAAAATAATGCATAAAAACCAGTTACTATGTCGGTAACTAGTTATGGACTAGTTAAAAATGAACTAGTTCTGAACTACTCGCACCAAGGTGGGCTTAAAATGATAAGTTTTAGCAAAAAAATAAAGTTTGAAACTAATAGTGGAACTTATAAAATAAAGCATGAAACCCAGTTACTTTTAACGCATGTATGTAACTAGTTATGGACTAGTAAAAAATTAACTAGTACTGAACTACTATCACCAAGGTGGGCTTAAAATGATGATTTTGAGCAAAAAAATAAAATTATAGTTCGAAACTAGCCAATAAGTAACTAGTACAAAATGAACTAGTTTCAGACCAAACTTTCATAGAGCACTGAAGAATTAAACAAAATTAAAAATAGTGAAATTAGGTGAAATAGTTTAACAATAAGTACAACAATACTATAAAATGACAAATACTGCAATAAAATCAAATACTTTTGCCATATACATTTTATATATTATATTTTCAAGAAAATTCTTCTGATTAGCATAACTGCCTCGAACAACCGAATTGCTTTCGCTATCATTATAATTATTATAAATTGTTCATTTTATTGACGCTGTGGCAGCAAAAAGCCACATGCTTCAAAATATAAATTATGCTCAACTTGCAACAGCGGCAGAATTGTGTGCCACAGCCGTTGCCTTGTCTGCAATTAATGCGTAAATAAATGTACTTGAAGTCCAGTTTGTTTACTGAGGCTATAAAACTTTATCGAAAATGCTAATGCTGCGTCCAGTCAAAATATTTATGATTTGTGGAGTGTCGGCAATAAATAATAATTTAATTACAAACACATTTGCATATGCAGATATATGTGTGATTGAGGTGTTGAGAGACAGGAGTTGCAACAGTGAGTCGATAGAGGGAATTGATATTAGTTCCAAGTTTTATAATGAAAAAAAAAAAAAAATAAAAATATCAAACAAAAATTTATAATCGTATCAGAAATATATATACAAAAGTACCACACAATTCTCAAGAATTCAGAAAAAATAAAATAAAAAATATCAAGCAAGAAAAGACGTCATAATTCACCATTTGCAATGGATTTATGGGGTACACTTAGTTTAACAGCCAAAAAAGGAGATTTTTGTAAATTTAAAAATATAAAAATGCTGTAAAAAGATTTTTAAAATTATCCCTAGAAGATATTATGCCTTCAATGGTCCACAGTCGAAATTTGAGAAAATGACGGCGTTAAAAAAAGTTGTATGGAAACCTAGTACAGCATATCGTCACCTAAAATGCAAAACAACGTATGATCAAAAAATTAAGTTTAATATTTTTACGATTTACTACATCATATAAAATTTTCAGCCTTCGCTGTCAGACATAACCAATATATAACCATTTTATAACCAAAACTCAACTTTTGTTTCAATATGAGTGGTTTCTATTACTTGTATATCGTTTTTCCTTCGCCTGTAAACTTATGAGAACTGATATTATGTTGTTTTGCATTTTAGGTGAGAATATTGTTAGTGTTTGATTGAGCTGAGCGGCTACATTTTAGATGGCTGTAATTCAAAAACTATTTCAGATTTCGATTTAAAATTTCAGTATTTTATTTTGAAAGGTATAATCTATCGAAATAAAAATAAAAAAAATAAATATTTTGTTTTTTTAATTATACACTAGGTGCGCGCTCTATTTTGGTTAGTAGTTACTCATATGAACCAGTTAATTAACCAACTAATTAACCAGCTAATTAACCAGTTATCAAACAGAGTTGAAAATTTAGCTAAAAATGACTTGTTATAAACACATTTATGTATCTTAAATTACTTCCTCCTTTTCTGATTTTAAAACATCTCAAATACAAAAATAACCAAATTAAACTAATTTTTTGACACATAAAATACTGAAATGTAGTCCTTAATTAGAAGTTTTTTTGTAAATAAGCACATTTATGTACTAACACTTTTCCACAAAAGCAAAACAAAAACCATATTTCTATTTGCAAAGCTGATTTCTACTTCTGTTCTAAATCTGGAGAGAGAGACGCAAAAGCGGTTGTAAGCACTGAAGCATGCATTCCAAAAATTATAGATGTGGCGCGAATATGGCAACTGTGGCGGCCACATTTGGCAAACACCAACTGTGTACGGCACTAAGCTAGCAAACTGCTGAATAATAAACACTGGGCATGTGCTGCTGCTGCTGCAGCTGCAACCAAAATCGAAGGTGATTCACATAACCGAAAGAGAAATAAAATCACAGCGCACGCACTTGGAATGAAACTAAGCAGCGCTGCATAGCGAGTGAGCAAACAGAAATGCATTAGCAGATATGCCTACAAAAAACACATAAATACACACACACATATGTATGCATGTGTGGCTGAGTATGAGTAGCTTCATAATGTCAAACTGACAGTAAGCGCACATATTGTAGCGCTTTGAAATGCAAAAACGCCTCAGGGACAAGGTTGACATGCATCGATTTGCGGCGATTGTTGGTTTTGACAACAAACATGCGCTACACTGGCTGTTGTTGTAATGAATGATTCTTGCTTTGCAGTGCATTTAGTTGAGTGCAAGCGGCGCAAAACTCCAAAGAATTTCACACAGCCTCACAATGGTGGCAGTGGCGGCAGTGGTGGCGCAGCGGCTGATCTTGAACTAATTTTCGCGAAATAGATGTCGCAGCGGCGGCGGCGGTGACGGCGTCGTCATGTGCGCAGCAATTTATTAGAGCAACAAGAACAACAACAATGAACGCATCGCACAGTAGCAAAAGTGCAAACGTTTCGGTTACATGTTCCATTTGAGTGTGTGCGAGTGCGCTATTTAGCGCCAAACGCCCAAGGAGGACAAGCATGAATGCCGCCATTGAATGTGCGATGGCAGCGCCTCCAGTGGCATTTAATTACAAATGTATACTCTTTTGACTGCATTTATGTTTGCATTTATTTATTTTTATTTTTTTTTTACTTTTATTTTTTTTTCGTCCGTCTTACGCTGACACTGATCGTAATTGTTTGTGATTTCTGCTATTTATTTATTATTGCTTAGGCGCTGAGCATTTGCGCGCTAATCACTCGACATTAACAGCGCACAGTCGCCGGACGCTGTTGGTTACTCATACGCCCCGTGCGCCGCTCGTAAAACTGCAGCTGCGTACGCACGCTAAAGTGAATGCTGCTGGAATAGCATGCAGCTATTGATTTGAATTTGAATTTCTAATAAACAATGCATAAATTCATAATTCTCAGCGCATATACACATGTGCGTGTGTGTGTGTGTGTGTGCTGGTGCGTAAGCGTGCGCTTTGAACTCGTATTAATTTGCTTTGCCTATGGCAAGCAATGCGTTCAATTATTGCTATGCTCACAGCCATCACCTTCACAGCGCGCAAAGGTCACGTGGCAATGTTAAGAAGCAGCAGCAACGAGTAAGCGGCAGATGCTTGCATGTAAATTAATATTCCACAAATTTGTAAGAGGATAGTAAATAAAAGAGTGCAATATTTATAGAAAAAAAAATGATTTTATACAATGCAGTTGCATTTAGTAGTATTTAGAGGCTTTTTGCGTTGCATTTTAAGGCCAAGGTGTCGTGGCGATTTCCCAGCCTTCTATAATTCACCGCTGCTGTATGTGTGCCTGTGTGTGTGTGTGTATTCTAACTGGTTGTGGCTGATTTGCGGTTGGCGAGGCCTATAGCAAGTGAGTTTCAGTGCAAGGAAAGTTTAGAAAAAAATTGCACAAGTGCAATGAATCATTAAAGAGGCGCTTATAGACAAAAAATATATTAAATTAGATGTTGTATGTGAGAAAATGAGTCACAGCTGAGTGTCAAGTGTGAGTCAATGCCAAGGGAAGAGTGGATTGTAGAATGCAGATAAGCCTTTGTCAGAAGATAATTTTTTAAAATACTAAAGTTTTGTTAAACATGCTTATTTATACTAAAAAAAAATATAAAAAATATATTTTAATAAAAGATTTTAACAAATACTAGTGATACGGGCGTATACATATAATAGTAGTTTTATTAAAAAATTGAGTTTTTATACAATAAGAAGTTTCTTGTATTTATCAATTCTATAATTTTATTTTTAAATTAAGCAAGATTAAATAAAATTATATTAACTTTAATTTTTTTTAATATTGGGTAGGCGAAAAAGTCCTTTCGTATTCTATCAATAGATGTTGTTGCAGTCGTATATCTCCAGTGCTACCAATTACATTATGTCAAATCATATAGTGTGGGAAAGGTAAGATTTTAAGCTTCTTTGACTAAAAAAAATTAAATTCGGGAAAGTTGAAAAAAAAGTTACAGTTGTTCAAAAATGAGTGAAAAAATGAAGAATTTTGAAATTTTTGTATAAAAAAGAGAAGAATGCCACGCAAGTCACCAAGGAAATTTGTGAAGTTTATGGAGACGCTGCTGTATTAGTTCGTGTAGCACAACAATGGTTCGATCGCTTCCGTTCTGGAAATTTCGACTTACACTGATGAAAGTTTTAAAGTTAATGTCTCTAGCGGAAAAGTGACAAAAAGTGGTCGAACAAAATGGCTCATATTTGTTTATTTATTTATTAGTATTAATATAAAAAAAAGTTAAAGTTTGATTAGAAATACGAAAAAACTTTTTCGACTTCCTATGTAAGGTTGGGTTTGTAGGAAAATTATTATTTTTGTTAATGAAGAAATAATGACTCTTTTTGTTGTTATTATTATTGCTATACCTATATAATTCAAGTCTCACAATTTCCTTTCATATACCCGCGTGTTTTTCCATTTTTTTCCACGCTTCCTGCAAACCAAAATAAAAAGTTACTTATACGTCCTGTTGCCTACCTTGAAAATGGCCACCGTAAAGCGCGTACTTGACAAAGACCACAAGAAGTACCCACTCAACCACGACTTCTTGCATGCACAGCAATGTCACAGTGAAGGCTGCATGCAGTCACACCTTAGCGAATGCAAAGACAAACAACAACAACAGCAAAATAAAAGCAAAAATATGCAGAAAAATAATAATTTATTGTTTAACTGCAGAAGCTGACGTGCCCGACTGCTTTTAACCACAAATTCAAGCTGATGGCAAGCAGCAAATAATTGTTTTTCAAGAAACGCCAAGCCAAAGAATGATGAATGAATGAAAAGCAGCAACAACAAACAAACAACAAACACATTTGCATACAAAGGAAGCAGAGAAGGCGTGTGACAGATAAGCGCATGGGCAGACAGTTGCTGCTTGCAAATGTTGACATTGCGGCGCAACGAACAATTTGTACGTCATTTGTTGTTATTGTTGCTGTTAGCTGGTTTTTTCTTCTATTTTGCCGTTTTTTCGAAAACTAACTTTGTCATTGTGACAGCTGCAACTTTGTTGGCGGCCAACTGTGGTTGACGCGCTCGGCTGACTGTCACAGCCGCCAGCGGCAGACGGCTGATGTTTTGATTTGGAGAACCGCATAGCAGCACATGGCATCGCATCGCATTGCACAGCACAGCATAGCATAGCCTAAATGACATTGTAAGAATATGTGGTTGCACTTGATGCGGCCATCTACGGTGGCAAGGCGGCGGCGGCGACAATGGTGGCGGCTTGCCATTAGCAGAGTGTTGCATTTCATGGTTAGAAGCGGGTTTTTGCGCCGTTGCGCGTTTTTGTTTTCTGCGGCGAGCGCCTAGAATCGCCGTTGACTTTGAAATCTGCTTGAATGACAGGCGAACACGTCACCAGCGGCGCATTAGTGCTTGCGCGCGTGCGTTTGGCAGTGGAAAATGTTTAGCACAAAAAAGCAGAAAATTTGCAAAAACCTGTTGCCGCTTGTCGCTAGTTTTTTCTTACGCGCGCGCTTTGCTTAGCAATTGCCAATTTGATTTATCCATTTTTTTGCTTACTAATTTTGTTCGCCCAATGTAACTCGATTTTCAATTTCATTGCTAAAATGATTGGCCATTATTTTATGGTCATGAACATTGCCGTTCGGTTTGGCGCTCGCAAGTGTGTGTACATGCTTACATGGTGCTGCAGCTTGCTTGCATGTCCTTAAACAATTTGCACGCTGTGGCAAGTTAAAGCGAAATCTTTGACATTGCTGTTGTTCTTGCTTTGCTTGCTTCTTGGAAATTCTTATAATTCTAAAGAATCTATATTTGTTTTTCATTTTCTTTTTCATTTGCTTGCCACTTTATTCTAGAATTTCTTGTGTTGTTGCTAGCAAATTACAAGAAACATTGAGTTGTTAACGTAAAAGGTAACTAAACGCCGCTGTATTAGGTGTGTACAAAATTCCAAGGTGCTGCCGAAATAGGCATTCAACTCATGGAAAATTTTGTGATAAAAAGAATTCGCTTCCAAAATTGTTTGCTTGTTTTGAAATGAATAAAAAAATTCGATAGATGACGCGCTTGACTGCAGACTTGACTAACTTTTTAAGGTATACATTTAGGGTTGGTAGCTAGTCAAGGTACAAAGCTAGTTGAATGGATGGCGCTGTGGTCGAAATAAATTTCAAAATAATGATTATAGACAAATTTGCATTTTATTCAACATAGTTGTGGTTCAAAGTCAATAAATGGTGTCAAATTTATAGCAATTTGAACTTAATTGGTGCCAGTGGTATCCAAATACTTCGAAAACTTGAATGAACTAGTAGTTTTGATAGTATTTTCGGATATAAACATTTAAAAAGTAAGCAATTTGTGTGTTAAGATTAGGTTCGATAGCTGGACCGGAGATCGCTCTTGAACTACTATATGCCTTACTTTGTGAAGCAATAAAGTCATAACTCCTGCATTCGAGCCTGTAAGTCAGCAAGTGACCTTGTGGCCAATACAAATTTGCTCAGGCGGTTAATAGCTATTCCTGCCAGCTCGGTTGGATGCCCCCAGGTGTGAGCTCCTACGTGTTTAAGTGTTGTATTCGCATGCGCGGGACAATCAAGAAGGAAGTGTTGAGATTTCTCCACCTCGACTTCTTCCATACAGCTCCTATAGCTGGCGTCCGGCTTGGTAGTTAGCTCTGGCGTGAAATCCTTTTTAATATTCTAATAACCGTTTTCTGCATTTTTGGTTTAATTTAGTGACTTGAAAAAATGTCTCTAAACTATTTTGAGAATAGAAAATTAAAAAAATTTTCTATAAATTATTAGCTGAGGCACTTATAAGACATTTTTTTTTAATTTATAATTACTATATAAGCATTTAAAAATTCGAAGCTCTTTTTATTATATTGTCGTCCTTTCTATACTTTTATAAGATACCTATTTGTATATTAAAGATATTTAAATATTAAATAAATGTTGACTTACTAGATTAGTTTGCATCATTTAGTTGTCTGCAAGAAAAATAATTTTCTTTAGTAATATTTACAAATATTTAATTGTAGTAAAATAAATTTCGAAATCTGCCTTTAAGGAATTCTTTATCCAAATATTATAGTAAAATAAAAATAAATACAAGACTGTAAATATAGGGCAAGTGAGTAGCTAATCTATAACATAAATACAATATTTTGATTTTTTAATGTGTAGCTATGTTACATACATACATACACATATGTGGCATATCAGTAATCTATAAAATATCACATAACATATCATGGCAAGTAAGTACATACGCAGTACAGTAATAAATAACAGTACATGAAAATAAATCATAAAATCAGTTATTCAAAGCGCTTAACCGCAGCTATGGTGCGCTCACATACAGCTGGCGTTGCCATAATTTATGAGCGGTTAACGCGCGGAGAAGGACTGTAAATGACAGATGATCGCTAGGTTGGCTTGAAAGCGAATGAAAGATGATTTTTTTGTTGTAATGAATGCGTATTCACATGTCAATAATAACCGTTATTTAACTAAAGTTATTATCTTATTAAAACATAGTAAAGTATTGTTTTGTTAGGCTAACTTAAAGTTACAAAAAAAATATAAGAAAATAATGTACTATATTTCAATAAGAAAGGAAGAGCTAAGTTCGGATGTAACCAAACAGTTTATACGCTTGCAACTTGCAAGAATGAAAGCCAGGGACTTACTCTCAGGTTTTCAGGCAAACCTTTATATTAATACTAAGGGGGCTGGAGAAAGTACAGATCCGCTTCTACCCCAGTTTGACATACGGGCATAACATGTATTATCAGGAAAGTATTTTTTCGAATTTAAATCTCACGTACTGACCGATATTTACGATAAAATGTTTGCTGTAAGAACTGGTGTACACCTATTCGGTATCTGGGGCTCGAACAGTTGTTGGCCGATTTTGACAATTTGTACACAAATTCATTGGTAATTTTCAGTCACAAGCATGCATACATTGATGTTTATTTTGCAAACTGGGAAGTGTAAGAATCATACGGAATTTTAAATTATGTTATATGAGAAGTAGGCGTGGTTGTAGTCAGATTTCGTACATTTTTACACTGGAATATAAGCATGCCAAAATTATATTACCTACCGAATTCGTTTGATATCGGTGGAGTTGGCCATGAGATATGGGGTTTCAACTAAATGTGAACGGTGCCACGCCCGTCGTTTTATTTTTTCCCCGGCTCGAAAAAAATTTCTCTTACCATCTCGGATGAAAAATTTAATCTCTTTACTACCTTTAGTATTTTGAATAAAACCATTTCATACATTTGCACTCTTTCGGTAGGAGGTCTTATAGTATTTCCGCTGCCTCTTAAGTAGTTGTGGAGATATTCGCATTAAATCTCTAAGAGGACGGCCTAAGAACCATTTTTTAACTTTATCCCACAGGATCTTCTGTGATCCCTCATGGAAAATTACAGTTTTGTATAGATTTTCGATCATTGTCGTGCCAGTGGTCCGATTACGCCCAGTTTCTTACGATATTTTAGTTTTTACTGAAGTTACAGCTTGCCCAAGTTTGGAATTAAATTTAAATGTTGGGTTTACTTTGGGACACCGGGTACTTTTTTTTTCAAAGGATAGTAATATTTTTTTTTTAAGAGGATATTTTGTACCTTGATAGGAAGCACAAAGGGATCAGAATCAAGAAATTAGCCATACTGAAATCGAAAGAAGGTGGCCGCGATGAGGCAAAAAAGTTGTGTGTCTAGATATAAAAGAGCAAAGAATTTTTTAGGGCCATATTTTTGATTGTATTATAAAAAGACTTATTAAAGACCAATTTTCAAAATTAAGTGCAGCATTTTTAATTTTTTTTTCAAATATGACTATGTATAATACATATATAATAAGTATTTTTCTTCTCACTGTTTTTATTCTAAAAATTTTATGTCAACACTACACGATTTGAAACAATTTCTCGTCTTTTCATCAAGTATGCAATTCTATTTTTTGCTTATACTATATTATTAAAAAAATTTAATACATTTTTAGCAAACTGTACTTATTGCTTTTTTTCTGTCACACTCTGCACATTATTCATTATTCATTACACATTTTATATTTTATAATTTTCGAAAACGTGTTTCTCGATCAAGATCATCACTTTTAATTGCGCGAATTAAAGATCACTTTGAAAGATCACAATCGACAGTAAAGCAATTTATTATTTCACACGCCAAAGTGCAATTGCAAGGCGCATCCTTGAGACCACACACACATATATACACATATTTATATATGGTGAATTATATGTATGTATAAATATATTTAATAAAATATATAATATATTTTAATACAAATCTATCTTTTCCAGCGCACACACAGACTCACCCTTGCAACAACCAAACAAAAATAAAAACAAAAAACTTGTTCGCTTTGAAGGTCAGCGGTTGTGCAACATTGCCCTTCAAAATATGCGCGCATAAAAACAAGAATTAATGCAACGAAAAATGCAACAAACAAGCGCACAACGCGTCAACTCACCGGCAACACAACAACAACAACGGTAAACTAAACGAAACTGATGTTGATGCTGTAACTAGCTGAAGCTGAGAGTGCGTCGCAGACACAAGCCAGAGCGTCGCACGCCGACGAGAGGAGCACGCAAAGTCACCGTTGGCTGAGCGCAAGCGAACGACTGAAAGGCGGCGAAGCACTCCGGTGAGTAGTTGGTCAGCAAAGCAAACAAGAAAACTGTTTGTTGCAGCAACCGTTAACAGGCTGTAAAGCGAGCGATCAGAGACAACAACATGCTGGCCAACAACATGCAGAGATAATGGCACTCAACAGATAGCAGACGGCCGAAACCAGAGCTTGGCTCAAACGCAAGCGCAGCGAGAAAGAGGCGGCGCAGTCAGCGCGCATGCGCGTGGTGAGTTTTATAAAAAGCAGCAGCAGCAGCTTCGTACGTCCGGCGGCGTAACCTTGACCTGGTTCTTGAAATTGACAGGCTGCTGTAACAGCAATAGCAACAACAACAACGGCAATTAGTGGTGGCGGCAACGACAAGTGACGTTGGCGCATGCGTCCATTACGTAGTCAGCGCACACACATACCTATGTGTAGTTATGTATTAAGCGTGCTTGTATGTTTGTGTGGCGTTGTGTATTTGCAAATGCCGAAGACTGGTTTTTGCTGCAGCGTCGACTGGTTTGTGCGCAACATGTTGGAGGAGACACTTGATTTTACATACATATATACATTACACACACACACACGTACTATTTGCCGGCGATGACGATGCCGTAGTACGCGTGGTTTGTATTTATTGTTGTTGTACCCATTATTACATTGCCAATGACGACGCGCCACTGCCAACGACGCGCGCTCGCTATGCGCATGCGCGACACGCCAATAACTCAACTATGCTTAGTGCCAGCTGTTGTGCCGACTAGTTGGTGTTGTTGTCATTGGCGCTATTCTTTTTAATAGCCATTCGCATTTATCATGTGAGCGCATTATTGTTGCCGTGCATTTAACGACACTTAATTAAGTCGCGCCAAAGCGGAGGCGTGTGCGTTTTTAGAATAAACGATTAACAGCAATTTATGCATAAATATATTTTATTGTCATTTTGCATATGCACACATACATATACATATATTTTTGATTTTTAATGCCATTTTTACTTGCGCTTGCCTTTTTGTGATTTTTTCTTTTTGCGGCTTTTAGTCGCGCTTGCCTTTTTCGGCGTGCGCTTCATGTGCGTTTTGGCATTGCTGATGGCCAACTGGTCAGCAGAACTCGTGAATTATTGATTGCCTATTGCATGCGAATGGGTAGAATTATGCACACACACACGCGCGCCTATGTGTATGTGAAGCGCAAAGCGGCGGGTGTTTGCCTATTAAAATATTTTTATAACTTTTTGGCAGCAAACCGAATTTTTCTTTAATTTTTATTAGGTTTTTGATTAATTGTTTTTGTTTTTATATTATTATTACTAGTTTTTATGTTTTATTTACTGTTTGCGCTTGGTTAGGCGGCGCTGTTGCTCAAGGGAGGGCGGTGAAAAATGTGCATTATTGGTGCGTGTGCGTGGCGGCACGTTCGCTTTCAATGTCGCCGACGACGGGTGACAATTATGGTTAAGGTAGCGTGAGCAGCGTTTGCCGATCGCTGCCAGTTCGATTTGCTGGTGACAATAGCAATGAAATTGAAAATATTAAAGGTTGGCAATGTTGACCTTGACAGAGTGTTTTTTCATTGTTGTTTGTATAGTCAGGTGTTCAAGCTCTAAAGCTCAGATATACGTCTACATACATATATGTAGGTAATATAACATTTGTAAGAATATATACATACTTGTATGTAAATATAGGCATACACATATATGAACATATAGGTATGTATATGTATTGTATTTCTATTTAATAATTTTTTCGATTTAGACGAATGCAGAAGCCTGTGAAAATTATAAACAAAATAAAGAAATTGAGAGTTTTTTTGAGTGAAAATCTGGGGTTTTCCCGATATTATGTCAATATAAGAAGAAAAATATTTTAAACAAAAAAATAATATTAATGCAGTGTGTTAGTCATATAAGAAAAATTTCTTGAAAAAAGAAACATTGTGTTCGTGATCTTTCCATTATCTCCAACCTTGTCATAAAACTTTTTTCTTTAAGAGTCATAGTTTCGCCTGAAATCGAGATAAACCGTTTTTAACACTTAAACATTCAACCACGCCACTCCCCTTTCCTTTCCCATCCTCAGATTATCCGTAAATTATTTTTTCCTTAATATTTGTTTTTTTATCTTTCGTTTCCTATGGATTTTATCCTATGTTCAAAAATTAATATTTTATATATGTAGTATAATAATATTTTCTTTAATTTACCTCGCTTTATACTTTTTTTCAAAATTTTTTTAAAAATATGTTTTATTTTCAAAAATCCCGTTTTTTAATTTTAATAATATTTTTCTTAATTCCCTTGCTTTATAATTTATGTTTTTTAAAATATATTTTTGAATCATGGCTTAAAAAATTTATTGTTTAAACATATTTTTTTGTACTTTTTTTCAAAAATTAATATTTTCATCTCTTTATAACTTTTTTTCAAAAATGTTTTTTTTTTTCAATATTGTTTTTTTTTTTTAATTTATATTTTTTGAATTTTAATAATATTTTCTTCAATATCAATCAATTTATAATCTGTTTGTTCAAAAATTTTTCCGAAATGTTTTTTTATTCTTAAAAATTAATGTTTTCTATTTTTTGCTAATAATTTCTATAATTTCCCTTGCTTTATTTTAGTTTTTCGAAAACGTTTTTTAAAATATTTTTTATTTCCAAAAACTATTTTTTTTTTAAATTTTAATAATATTTTCCTTCATTCCTCTCGTTTTGTAATTAAAAATTTTTTTTAAATACATTTTTCGAAAATGGATTTTAATGTCTTTTTCCAAAAGTACATATGTTTGTCCATAATTTTTTTCAAAAATTAATATTTTCTACGTTTCAAAAGTACTTCTTTTTACTTCTCCTCGCTTTACAACTTTTTTTCATCAAAAACATTAAAAAAAACTATATTTTTTGAATTTCAATAACATTTTCTTAAATTTCTCCCACTTTATAATCTTTTTGTTCGAAAAATGTTTTTCAAAATATTTTTTTTTTCAAAAATTAATATTTTCTATTTTTTACTAATAATTCTTTAATTCCCTTCGCTTTATTTTTTTTCCAACATGTTTTTTAAAATATTTCAAATTTTCAAAAATAAATATTTTTTATATATTAATAATATTATCATTAATTTCTTTCACTTTAGAATTTATAAAACAAAAAAATGTTTTCAAAATATCTTTTATTTTCATAAATATATGTTTTAATATGTTGAAACAGTTTTCAACATATTTTCCAGTATAGAACCGAAATGATTATGAAAAAAACTTCAATAAATTTAATTTAAAAAATCTTTTATATGGCCATCCTGTTTTGTTTTTGCATAATAAATAATTTATCTAAATTCAAAATTTCTAATAGGTGGCAACACCATGAGAAAATCGAAGAAAAACTAAAGTTTCCTTTTAAACGCGATGTGTTGACTTGAAATTTTATATTTATGCAAATCAATACTTTTATTTCTCGTTCTTCTCTCTCTTTTTCTCTAACGCATTTTCTAGCTTCAACTGCAGCTCTTATAAAAACAAAAAATAGCACAATTGAAGCCGCTGCCAATTTGGTTGACGTCATTTGAACATAATACTTGGCCGCCTGTTATTTCAATATTAATATTGCCAACGCTACTGTTGTTGCATACATAAGTATAAAAATAGTTGTTTGTAATTTGTTCAATGTGCTTGTTGTTGTAGTTGTTGTCACTGTCAACGACGCATTGCAACCGTCACAGCGTAACGAAGGTTGAGGTTAATTGAGTTGTTTGCCACCGCCTTGACTCACACAAACGCACCAAAACACACACACATATATGGCAACAACAACAGCGACAGTAGTGGCAGAAGAGCAACTAACTAGCGGGCATATCATATTTAAAAAGTTGCTGCAACACATGCGCAAAAGTGCAAAAGTTGTTTACCACAGGGAGGTATCTTCATGTAAGCGAGTGGTGGAAGCGCTGTGGGCGCCACTCACTTATGTGGAATATGGCAACGAGAGCTCATCAACAGCCGCTGATGATGCCAGTTGTATTATTCATGAGAAGCCAGTTAATTAATTGCAGTTGTCTGCGTGCGATTGTGTGTGTGTGCTGATGATGTGCATTTATCTATACTAACTGTGCGTAATTGCCACCATCGCAGCACACCTGTTGCAGCCGCAAATCGTTTCTTTGCCACTTTCGGCACTCATTGGTTGCACTGGCCGGCCGACAAGTGGCCACGGGTTAATCTTTGTGTGGTAAGCAAACCAATATGAATGTGCGTATGTATGTTTGCATTTAAGTTTTTATATATTTATATATAGTGGATATTTTTGTTTTTTTATACTCATGTGTAGAAGAATGGTGTGTTGCATATTGCATGTAAGTACTAGCTTCACTCTGCTATAAATGCAATGTTAGTCCTCAATGGTTTTGTTAGCTAATGAAATGCATATCTTTTCACTTACATATACATGGATATGATTGTGTATGTGAATAGCAGTGGGCGTGTGGCGCTAAAACGCGCTGTTCCCACACAAATGAGTGCAACTGCGTTGGTTACCGCTGTGGTTACCACAAGCTTGTGTAACATATTACCAGAAACGAAAGTGAGAGGCGGGAATTTGTATGAATTTTGAGAACTATTTTTTGTTTTGTTCAGATTTTTATATAGCAATAGTATGAAGTAGCAAAGACAAAAACAAAATGGTACCATCAAATTCAACAAACAATCTTTATCATAACGGATCCAGCGATATGTAGTTTGTCCTAGCAGGTAGCATATCCTACTGGATTTATTTCAATGCAAATACTATCTCTTCAGTCATATTCATAGCAAAATCTTTGGAATTTCTGCTATTCTTACAAAAAAATCAATGAAAAGTAAATACTGCAAATAAAAAGTTGTATTTATATTTCAATTAAGCTTTCCGTATTTCCCTTCCTTTCTAATCATTTTTATATGAATTTTTTAAACAATAATTAAAAAAAATATTTTATATAAAAAAAATCGACAAATTAGATCGGAAGAGCACAAATAGTTTATTAAAAAAATTGAAGTTAATTAGTAAACATTAGTAAAGATTTTTTTCTGTTAATTTCAAAAAAAAAATATTTTTTCAAAATATTAAAAATATAGATTAAAAAAAAATTTATTTAAAGTTTTAAAAAAAGTTTTTTTTGTATTTAAATTTTATATTTTAAAATTAAAAAAATATTTTATTAAAAAATATCGATTTTTTTTTAATTTTGAAAAAGTAATTTTTTTGTAATTTATTTTCCAAATCGAAAACGAAATTTCAAGAAGAAAATCTTTACTGATCTTTCATAATTAATTTTGAAACTCTTAAATGTAAGCACTGTTTTGCATAATGTTCCCAGAACATCAATACAAATGGTTGAGCAAAAACTGTTGCCTACATTTAGGTGTAAAGCATATTTAGCGAACTTTCACTCAAAGCATTATGTTCTTTATTTAGAATTATTTCCACATAAAAACTGCAACACACTCAGCACGGTCATTGCGACCGAGCCTTTTTTATAGACAACAAATCTTATAAATTATTTTTTGCAAAATTCTGTGAAAGAAAATTTTAGTTTTTTTTTTCGAAATATATCAAAATAATAAAAATAATTGGAAAATTAAAAAAAAATAAATTTAAAAATATTTTAAATTAATTTTTGAATATACAGCATAGCTTTAAAGACTTCAAAAACACTTTATTAAATTAAAAAAAAAACAAAAAAAATAAATTTATTTTTCCATCTCATATTTCCCCATTATTTTGCACCTATTATTCTCTTAGACGCATGCTTAAAACTTGCAATTAATTTAATTGCAATTATCACTTAACACAACAAGCATTTAATGACGTGGCTTACATAAATGCGCACACAGTAAATATCACTTTTAATTGGTATTAGCAATTTTGCTAAATTCAATAATTGATTTGGAAATTTTGCTTTCAAAAGCAGGCAAATATTAAAACAAGGTGCTAATGGAATTAAATAAGGGAATATTAAATGCGGAAATATGCTTTGTAAATTGAAATAAAAAAATTTTTGTAAACAAACAATTTTAATTAACAAACCATGAAATTGTAATGTTGGCTGGGGACTAGTTACAGAAATTATTACAAACGGTCCATTAAAAAAAGTATATGTATATATGTGTATAGAATTTTGGATTTTTCTGAAATTAATGAACATTTGTAACGATTTTTCTCGTTTTATTTTTTTATTTTTTCTGTATTATGAATCACTGCTCAAAGTAGTGGTTTTAAGCGAAGGTAAATTTAAATTTCCTTTAATAGCTGCAACACAATCCAATTTTCTTTGTAATAAAAGCAAAGATATCCGTTAGACCTATATGCAAACATATGTATATATGTATAAACGCAGCAGCTCTTTATTATTGTATTAGTATTTGTGTTAGATTAATGGTAAGTCATATTGGCGCTGAGTTCAAAGAGGTGATGAGATATACACTGGAAACAGCAGCAATAAAATCGAAGGATATGAAGAAAGGAGCAACGACACATCTATTGATGCCCGTAAATGCAGTGCATGCCAAACTACTTTGCAAAGCTTCCGCAATAAGTTCAACAGGAAAGCCACCGGCGCCACAGGAACACTTCGCCCTCCACAGTACATGGGGTTAAGGCGTAGAAGCAAACAGCTATCGGTAGGTTGTGCAGTTAGTCAATATTGTACATATATTTTAATGACAATTCACTGTTGGTGACAGCCTGCTTTGTGTTACTCCTGCCTTGCTGTTGTTAGTGGCTGCCAACTTAGCGCAGATAAAGTCTTTTATGGTAAGCTTATCAAATCGGAAAATCGATTTGTGATCAAAAGTTATTGGTAAAGTATTGAGTGTCGAGCGAAAATTTGCTGCTTACTAAAGTATTAACTACTTCGACTTTCAACTAGTTTGTATATAGGGATTACTAAAGTATTAAATACATTAGTTTGTATTAACTGATTACTGAAGTGGTTGCAGTTGCTCTAGTTTGTATTAGCTGGTTGCTAAAGTAGTTACAGTTGGTTTAGTTTGTGTTAACTGTTTAGTAAAACTGTTACAGTTGGACTAGTTCGTTTAAACTGGTTACTGCAATGGTTACCGATCGGGTAGTTTGTATTAACGGGATACCAAAGTGGTTACAGTTAGCATAGCTGTTTACTACAGCTGTTATTGTTTGACTAGTTTTGTATTAACTGGTTACTAAGGCTGTTAAAGTTGGACTAGTCTGAAGTAACTAACTAAAGTGGCTCCAGGTCGTCTAGTTTATATTAACTGGTTACTAAAGTAATTACATGGCACCTAGCTTGTATGTAGTTTGAATGTAGTCACTCAGAATAGTTGCGTGATGAGTTTGCCTAACATTTTGATTCAAATTTTTTAGTTTTTTATATCAATTAGAATTGATTTGGTTCAATAACTTGGTACAAAAAATTAAACTGGTGTCGAAACAAGTTCAATATGAAGTAGTCTTCAAAAGCGTGTATGAAAAAATTTTGTGGTACAGCGCTTTGCAAAAAGCTGAGAAAACTTTTCTTACTTAGAAACTACTTAAGCAGAATTTTATATTTTTCTTATTAGTATTAGTTTAGTTAGGAATATTAATTTCCCAACAGTTTCAAGAAACCTTTGCATACATTTCATTTATACTCTTTATATGTATATATGTATGTAGCACCAACACAAGCTCACATATTAGCAGCAATGGCAACGCTGAACTACTGAGCAGCGCAAGCGATTGCGTCTTAGTGCCATGTTGACGCGGAAGTCAATGTTATATCCTTATCAAGGACGAGGATATTGCAAGGGTATCGCTTCACATACTTTGTATATGTATATATATATATAATATCTACGCTTTTGATTTGATATTTGCTGAAAGCAGTGTCTTGCAATTGCTGTTGATGTCACCGTGTCAACCTTCACAGGCAACAACAAATACCAGTGAGGATATTGAGAAACAAGCAGATGCCTACATCAATGATTGCTGATACTTAGGCGCTTACGTTATTAACCCGCAGCGTTGTATTTGTAGCGCTATTCGCTGCTAATGTTTGTATGTATTTTCGCTATGCGTGTAATGTGATTTCGTTTAGTTTCGCGGTGCGACGACTTCCTTTCGTGTTATTTCCGTTTTACACTATTTCTCATTTTGCCAAGATTTACAGTCGGCAATGAAAGTGTGTGTACGCCGGATTTAATATAGCATTTACAAAGTACTTAAAGTTGTTACAATTTTTTGTTTTTGTTTTTGTATTTTATTTTATAAAATACAATTTGTTGTTGTGACATTGATGACAAAATGGCTTTTAGCTATAAACTAAGGTAAGTTAGTTGAGCAGAAATTTCTTCGAGCTCCTTGAGTTGTTGGCTGTGGTGTTACAGGTGGTTGTTGTTGGAGTGAAAGGTTGTTGTTGGTCTTCGCTGCTGGTTAACTGGGCAACTGATTAGTTTCCTAACTGACTTTGACTTTGATACAGTCACTCAGGCGCCAAGTATTTCACTTAATTAAATGTGAAATTGAGTTTTTAAGTGTCTTAAGTCGCAAATATTTTAGGTGTTAGACTGGCAGTTTAGTTCGCTCTTGTAAAATGTGGTTGGGCGTTGAGTCGAGTTGAAAAAAAGAGAACAAACGCTCGAAATATCATAGACAGTACGCTACACGAGAACCGCTATAGCAACCATAACAACTTTAGATACCAAGAATAAGGCAGATGAACAAAATAATTAAGAAACACGTGCACATCTAACCCTGGAGATATAGTGGAGCGAGGCGATGCGTATAGAAATTCGAAAAAATAAGTAAAAATGGTAAAAGTTGCATAAAACGTGGTAGTAGAAAACAAAAATAATGTTAAAGATACTTCACAATAATATTAGAAAAACGTTGAAAGCTAAAAAATGCTTGAAAGTTAAGTATACACCCTGTCACGAAAGTATCGGGAATTCTTCATTCCCCCTCTCATCTTCCGCTTATATGGAAGACAGGTAAACTTTTTCCTAGGTTGGTACAACTGTCCTCAATTATGATGCCAAAAATTAGCGCGATCTGTCAACCAATGTGTTTACAACAGCTGTTTATGTCAGTCGACCTCAGCTCTCGCGTCGCTCTCCTTATATGCTACCTCTCGAACAAGTCTTCCAAGAAACATAAACTGAAAATTTCGCTTTTTGCTCTAATTAATACTATTCTTAATGAGTATACTCAGTGGGTTCCAATACAATTAACAACCGTCTGCAAATGAGTTTGAGTCATATTTCCTGCTCATGCCGTACCTTAGTCATGCAACTTCCACCATAATTTCAGTAAGCGCACGTTTTTTTGTAACACCTCCATCACAATTATTCTGAGAAAACTCATTTTAGCAATCACCTGCCACATATGAGCAGAAATATATATGAGACACATAAAACGTAAGAATAAAAAGAAAATCGCTGAATTCGTAAAGCCAGCAAGTAGAAGCGACACGAACGAATGGCGAGACGAGCTTGCTGCAAAAACTGTGCATATTTTCTTACAAAGTTGCTAGACGCACAAAACCAAAGAGTAATAACGCGCTTCAGGAGCATAAATCGGGAAATTACAGAACATTACTCAAACTCAGAAAAGTAGCAGTAAAATGAACTGAAGCTGTCGTGTGTTAGACGCGCATGGATATGAACTAGCAAAGGATATTATGTGGGGGTATGAAGGTAAACCTTCAACTGCTGATGGGAAATTATTGCAGAAGTAAGAAACTTCGAAAGGTAAATGGTAGTGCGAACTACATTTCAAACTTCGAACATCCCTCGAAACTACATCAGTTAGCAGGCGTTGCAAACGTGTGTGTTTTATCGAAACCTCTCACCAACTACTCGCTTCATTGATGCGGAAACGAAGTAAATTCAAGTAGAAAATGCCGAGTGCTTTAACACACATACTTTATTGAAGTGAAGTATGCTCTGGTTTTGTACTTCGCTTCAGAGTTGCACACTCGTTTCCCGTCTTTTGCAATTTCCAGGTGCTGCGGCCTTCCTGTGCCGCCATAGTTTGTAGTCATCAGTTTGCTGTCAGTTCATTTTACGGTTGCGCTAATATGAAAACGCAGACGGCAGCAAGGACAACGGTGGTACAGACGGTAGTACAGATTGTAGAGGTAAAATGGACCAGCCGAAAAAAGGAAGCTGCTGCCGCAATATGGAGAGGCCGATAAATATGAGTATGCGGCATGAAATGGAATAAATGCCGGCAAGTACAGGCAGTTAAGTAAAGCGGCTGATGGCTAAGGCTGGGCACACATTGAAACGAAGACACAAATACGATTGTAAGTAGCAATGATACAACTTTCACGTCTGCAAAGTGTTCTCTATGTTTTCAAGACTGCATTGCTTTTGTTTGCGCTGCAGGCATTCGTTGTTTTCATACGGACCGCATCACTATGTGCTTAGCCTTAGGTTTGCAACCGTTATTGAACGAATAAAGCATTACAAAACACTGAATGAGCAAACAAACGAATTGGTTAGGTTAGCTTATGAGCTGCTGTTGTTTGTGGCAGGTGAAAATTGGCTACTAAATGCATTGCGAAGAGGATGTATGGATCATATGGAGGTACAGAAACAATTTGGAGGCAAATCACATTATTTATCAACTTGCAACTTTTGCATGCCTCTTTTTGTCCGCACTCTTTCATGTCTTCACTTATAACTTCTTGTCCCCATTTTCCTTCGGCCTACCCAAGTGCTACCAGCTGAAGCTGTAACCTGATCAGCCGCAGCATTGGTTGACCTTTGTGACTGGAAGGCCAGCAGACAAGATGGCAATGCCACTTCAAGGAGTTTGGAACTAAACAATGAAAAGCCGCAAACTTGTGGCAACAACTGCAACTAAGGTGGGGAGTAGATAAGCGGTTAAGCTACGGTATATGCTAACTTTCAACAGTGGCACATGAAGACGTTTGTTAATTAATACCGGTATTTATGTGCAAACTTCGCTGGAGCTCAAAGTAGCCGACAACTGGTTTAGTTCTAGTAGTATATGAGACAGAGAGAGGTTGCCCATATACAAATATATATGTATGTGATATATTTATATCTGCCACTCTCCTTGCCTACTAACCACATTCTGCAGAATTTGTTGTACCCATCATTACACCTACATACCGTTAACGCCAACTACCGCCAATTATTAGTGTTTATGTATGTATGCATTTGTGTGTACATGTTGCATGTGTGGCAAGTTAATTAATTGTATCTCGTTGCTTTAATAAAGTTTCGTGTACAAATTGACTTGCGAGGCGAGTTCGAGTGTGTCCGCCCTTACAAGTGGGTAAATGATCCCAATTAATAAATTATATTAGCAAGCACGTAATACATACATATGTATGTGTATGAAATTTATTCGGTTACAAAAAGTTTTAAATAGGAAGTTATGGTATATTTAAGGCAAAAATGTTAAGAAAATAAATAAAACACAAAAGAAAATTATAATTTTTAAGAAATTTTGTAGTTGATAACAAAGGGAGATTTTCTGATTATTCATTAGAAATATTGCAAAATACATTTTTGTAAAAAAAATTAACAAAAAAAACTATAAAACAAAAAATTTATAAAAAATAAAAAAAAAATAAATCAACGACATTTTTGCTAAAATATGTACAATTTTATAAGAAATATTGCAAAATAGATATTAAAATAAAAAAATGTAATGTTTGATACAAAAAATTGTTTTAATAAAAAAAAAATTTGAAAAAATTTTTCATACAAAAAATTTTTTTAATGAAAAAAAGTTATACAAAAAGTTTAAAAAAAATTTCTATTCAATAAACACCTTTATTTTCAGCAATTGCTGCAGATTAATAATTATTTTTTACATAATTCGAAACTATTATTCAATTAAAACTTTTTAAGAAACCTTATTTTTTAATGAAAAAAATTGTATTAACAATTCTAAGTATTTTTTTAATTTTTCATATTGTTTGAATAAGAATTTGAGTATTTTTAAAAATATTTTTTTTTTTTACATTGAGCGGTTCTTTAACAAATAAAATTAAATAAAAAATTTCCGTTAAAACTGCTTCAGAAAACAAATCTGAGCAAACCAAAAAAATGTATATTTGTGTTCTTGTTATAAAGTATAATGAATTTTGTTCAAAGTTCATATATAAATACATTTTTGTTTTTTAATTTCATGAGCAATTATTGTTACTTTGAGTTATTTTGTATTTTGTGCTAACTTTCGTATATTTTTCCTCTGTTAAAGAGATCCACATCGTATATGTGATATACATATATACATATACATATATACTTGTATATCATATAACTTCTATTAATAAGATTATATAAATATTCTCATTTGCTTTGCCTTTCTTAATGATATCGTTGTAGTTCAAACTTTTGCCATGCTCCCAAACTTATTTTGTTAGGCTTTAACCACTTAACTATGGTCATTAAAACTGTAACAAATGACACGATTACACAGCAAAAACTATCATAATGAAGAAAAAACTATCTAAAGGCAAAGAAAAAAGAAAGTAATGCTACCGGCAAGTTGCTAAAGCAAAGAAGAGTTTGAAGAGCAATAGCAAATGAGAGCAAAGAGAAAAATCCACAGGAAAATGGTGGGAAGGGGGTGACAGAGGAAGGGGAGAGGGTGACAAATTATTTGCAAATAAGTCTCATAATTTTCTATGTACATGTGGTCCGTTGTAACTAAAAACAAAAAAAAAACAATCAAAAGTCACTGTAAAGTAAAATTTCAACAGTAATCCTTACAACAACAACCACTAGCGTCCAACTAACAAGATTCAGCAAAAAAAATACATGAGCACTGCAGCCAAGCGCACACCCGCATGAATACGAATGAATTTTATGTGTGAACACCGGAGCGTATGAGTGATGTACAGAATAAACGAACAACACTAACATTTACTATACATACATACATATGTATGTATATAGAATTACACATATATATATAAATACACCGTTATCCAAACTCACACTGGCAGCTTGTAGAACAACACACTTAATGTAAAAACAGTTAAAGTTGTTGTTGTGCAATGACAGATCAGCGGTCATATAAATGGGGAAAGTGGCGAGTATAATGAACAACGAAAAACAATAACAAAGTTCATTGTTCTATGGCACTTTACTACAATTACAATCACTCAATACACTTTGTTATTGCTGACCATACACAGGCACACACACACCATCGCCCAACCACACACGTGTATATACTCATATACACCTGTATGTGTTCACTAATGTGTAGATGATTTATTTCGCAACATTTGCGGGCGTTCGTTGTTGTTCGTCCTTTCGTATAGTATAAATAAGCATGTATTACATTTATGGCTATAGTGTGTATTAGGGTGAGCCAAAAGCAAAAAAAGAATATGGTTTTACTTGCTTCTCTGAAAAATTGGCTTGTAGACAAAAAAATTTCAAATTTAATTTTTTAAAAAATTTTAGCGCTTAAATTTAGGCAGCATCGTCCACGTTTCCGTTTTCTATGTTTGTTAATTAATGACAAAAATTGCATGGCTCAGTATCTACTCTTTGAAAAAAATCTCTTTTTTTATATCTGTAAAAACTATTTAGAGAGACAAAAAAATAATAAATTTTTGTTGACCCACCCTAGTGAGTATATACATACGTAAGTATGTAGTAACATGTGTGGGCCTTTACATGTCAACGGCATGCGATTTCGATTAATGACAAGTTTCGTTTTATATAATAGTAGTGCATTGCTCATACCCACATAAACGTGTACAACGGTACATGAATATGCAGTGATGGCTGCTGCGGTTGACAGTTAACTGCGTGTGTTTTATTGTTTGGTGAACGTTTATTGAATTCATTTGTGCGCAATTTGAGATAAAGTTACCTTCGAGGTATGAGGTTAGTTGAGTCGTATAAATAAATAATATAAATAGTATAAGAATTTTGAGTTTGTGAGCATATTTAATTAATATTTAATTTAATATTTGTTAAACCAACTTTCGTAAATATACATATGTATCTATGTATGTATGTGCTAAAAAATTTATATTGTTTTAATGCCCTGTAGGAAATTTTACACATTTTGGTTTTTAATTACTAACATACGCGCATATAATGGATTTTAATGGATATTAGACATGTATAATTTGTTACAAAAACAAGAAAAAACGTTAACTTCGGCTAATATACCCTTCACAGGTGCATTTCTTTTAGTAACTATGTGTTCAGTTTGCATGGAAGCTACATATATGCTATAGCAATCCGATATGAATAATTTTTTCGGAGATTGTGTTATTACCTTAAGCAGTAATCCGTGTCAAATTTCGTGAAGATACCACGTCAAATGCGAAAGTTTTCCATACAAGCCCTTGATTCCGATCGTTCGGTTTGTATGGCAGATATATGCTGTAGCGAGCCGATCTGAACAATTTCTTCCGATATTACATTATTTCTATGAACAATAACTTATACCAAATTTCGTGAAGATATATCGTCAAATAAGGAAGTCTCCCATGCAAGCATTTGATTCCGATCATTCTGTTTGTATGACAGCTATGTAAGCCGATCTGAACAATTTCTTCACATTTTACATTATTATCTTAGAAAATAACTTATGCCAACTTTTGTGAAGATATATTGTCAAATGTGAAAGTTTTCCATACAAGAACTTGATTCCGATCGTTCGTATGGCAGCTATATGTTATAGTGGCCCGATATCGGCCGTTCCGACAAATGAGCAGCTTCTTGAAGAAGAGAAAATGACGTTTGCAAAATTTTAAAACGATATCTTAAAAACTGAGGGACTAGTTCGTATATATACAGAAAGACGAACAGACAGATAGGTATGGCTAAAACGACTCAGCTCAACATACTGATTATTTATATATGTGTATACTTTATAGGGTCTCCGACGCTTCCTTCTGGGTGTTACAAGCTTCGTGACAAACTTAATATACTACCTTGTTCAGGGTATAAAAAAAAACACATTCATAAAATAATATGCCGAAAATTTCCTACTGACAATTTACAATTTTCTTATATAAGTTGCAAATAAATATGTTTAATATAATATTAGTCAAAAATTTCCTACTGGTCATTTAAAATTTTGTATATAAGTATGTATGGTAAGTTATTTTTAAATAAAAAAAATTCAATAATAACTACATATGAAATAAACAATTTTACAAAAAAATTTTTTTTATAATTTTTCAACGTGCCTACTCATTGCATATTTATGAAAAAATTTTCTATATATTACCATAATTTTGCCTTTATGTCTAAGCGCTGACTGCAAGTGGCTGAAATGTGCCGAGAAAACTTTTTAAATATTCAAAATACATACTGCAGATCATTACTTTCAGGCTATATGGCAATGCTCTTCTGTACGTGAGTATACTTCAGCCTAACAAAAATTTGTTGAAACACTAAACATAAGAAAATATGTGCCTTTGCGAACATTCAATTATATATTTGGGGTATGCCATGCTTACATTACCATATGGCTACTACATAAACGCTCAGGTGAATGTATATGTGTGTGTGTGTGAGAATGACTGCGTCGAATTGCTAAGGGTATTGTCGTTTGACAGAAGTGATTGCTGTGTTTTGTTTCCTGCAAGCCAAAAACAACAAAAGACCTGGCAGTCAATGATTATTGGTAAAGTGTGCAGTGATAGCCGAGTTGTCGGTGTGATTGTATTTGTAGAAAAGTAAATGCATGTGAGCGCTTTCATGAACATCATTTCCACTTCATTTATGTATGTATATGTGTTTTTATTAATATGCAAATAGAAGCATTGGTTTAATTTAAATTTGTCAAAGTTATCATCTGTGATATGAATGCACACATACACACAAACTTATGCTGTGTTTTCACCTGGATATATGGAAATTATATTTCGAAGGCATCGTGGATCGAATGCTTATTTCGGGTCACTTGCATGAACTTGCAAAATATATTAAAATCTATGTATATGTGCGCAGAAGAGTCAAACAAATGCACAGTCGTATGAATACGATGAGTTTTTTGGTTTGGACACCGAAGCGTATGAGTTACATATTAAATAAACTTACAGCAATCATATACATACATATGTATGTATATGTATAATATATGGAAATACATCTACACATATGCAATACAAAATAGCAAATATTTCTTTCAAAAATTATGGAAAAATATTTTTATCAAATTTGAAAGGAATTATATGCATTGAAGCCAAGCCAGATAATTTTAGGGAAATTATTATTTTTAATTAGACTCACCTGTTGAATAAGCATGTTCGTGTGTGTAGATTGGTAGAATGCAAAATTTGTATAAACTGCAAAGAGAAGAACACAAATATCTTTAGTAATAATAAATTTTATTTAATTTTTTCTTATTTGCAAATTAATATTTTTTTTATTCTTATTTTTTTGTAAATTAAAAATATTAAAATTAATATAAAAATATTGTTTGTATTACAAAATTATTATAAAAAACTAAAAACAATAAATAGAAAAATATTTTTAGCAACGTAAAGTTTAATATTTTCAAAATGTTTATTAAAAATATATAATAATAAATTATTTATGTTTTATTTTTATATACATACATTCGTTTTTAGTTTGCAATGGACTAGTTTAAAACTTTATTAATATTAAATTGCAAAATATTTGCATATTCACTAGGATAGTCATATAGAAATATAAAAAATTTTTAATTAAAAAAAATCATTTAGGAGACTTTTGAGCAATATATGTATGTAAATATTTTGCAGAAAAAAAACAACAAAAGCCTTTATTTTACCTTTTTTAGAAAAAAAAAAGTTTGGAACGTTTTCTTAAATTTTTTTTTTAAATTGATTTTTAATTGTTTTTCCCAAACATCTTTTCAAAAATCTTTTTTTGTTAACTTTTTTGAAAAACAATTTTTTTGACCTTTTTATGAAAAAAACTTCTTTTAAGAATTTTGAAAACAAAAAAAATTGTTTTAAAATTTTTGGAAATTGAGCTATTAAAATTTTTAAATAAAGAAAAACATTTAGGAGAATTTTGAATAAGGCAAATATTTCGTAAAAAACAAAACAACACCTTTTTTACTGGTTTTAAAAAAAATATTTTTTGAACTTTTTATGAAAAAAAATTTCTTTTGGCTTTTTTTTTATTTTTACTTTTTACTGTTTTTTGAAAAAAAAACTTTCTTTTGACTTTTTTGAAAAACATTTTTTTTTGATCTTTTTATGAAATAACCTGTTTTGAAATTCAAAAAAGAAATTGTTTTAAAAATTTTGAAATAAATTGTTTTGAAATTATAAAACAAAAACTTTTTTTTTAACTTTTATATATGATAACATTTATTAATATTCACTTTTAGTTTTTAATAGGCTAATATGGCGATTTATTAATATAAAATTTCCCAATATTTTCATTGCAATTAAAGGACTCTCTGTCATAAAAGAAACGTTTAAAAATATTTGACCGAATTTTGAAATATTTCCTTTTTCAAATCTAAAAAAAATGTTCAAAAATAACAAGTTAAATTATTTGGCGTTACTCACTTTCATACACATACATATATGTACATACAGTTCCCAGTTTCTCATTCCATTCAGAGCAATTTATGCTGCTTTTCTTTCATGGGTTTCCTCACACATAAGCCAATTAATGAAATATTTATGCATACTCAACTAAAGTTTGGCATACATTTAGGCGTGCCAACAAAAATATAATTAAACATAAAACAACCGCACCAAGAGTTTAAACAATAACCAAAAAAAAATCATAAAAACCTAATTGAAATATCTTATTTTGCATAAATATACCCTTTTTAGCGCCAGTGTTTGCAAAAAGAAAATATTTAATGCAAAGAATATTCGTTTAATGCTGTAACAATAGCAATCTGCTTAAAAACAAAGAAGGCGACAGCAGACACACCTGAGTGGTTTGTTTTTAATTTGAGTTCACAAATTTTGAGGGCCGCACAGTGCTTTCGAAGTCGTTGGAGGTGTTGGACGAAACTTAGATTTGTACAATAAAGTTGCACAAACAAAAGACGTCGAACAAAAGCTATGTTTCAGCACAAAAGGTTGAAAGGCATTAAAAGTGGGCAATACTTTGCAGTTGAGGAGAACTACTTATTTGGTGAAGGAGCGACAAACAAAAAGGTTGTTGTTGTATTTTATATATTATGCTTGTAGAATTACCAGGTAGTAACATTAAAACATATGTATATACACATGTACATATATTTATACACATACACGTATATGATAGGAGCAGAAAAAAATACTATGAAAATCATGCTAAAACGTAGCAGCATTTTAGGCGACACAGAAGGCCGCGTTGAAAGAAAATTGTAAGTGGCTGCTGAAAATAAGCACGCACACATATGATTATTACATAAAAATATTAAACAAAAAAAATATTACTCACTAAGATGTTGATTAATACAATATAAACGAATATGTGTATCTATTATATATAAATAATATAATAAATTAATACACTTGGTGAAGCTGTCGAGAATATTAGTTTGTTCTAAACTACAGTAGCTCATATCATTTAGCGAGCAAGAACTGTCTCACGGGCATATTTATGTTAACTTCTGCGGAAGCCGCCTAGGAAAAATTGTATATTGGACTTGTTTCCGCCTAAATGTAGGCCAACTTCGTAGAACTACAACATAAGTTTGAATATTTTAGAAATTGTATTGTGTTTTAAAAATTGTATATTTGACTTGTTTCCGCCTAAATGTAGGCTAACTTCGTAGAACTACAACATAAGTTTGAATATTTTAGCTTAATTTGTACGCAACATGCTAATAATTATAAATTATATGAAGCCAATAACTGCCAAAAAACAGTTTCTCCTTCAAGAAAATACTATATATGTAATTATTTTATATGCATATTACTTGAAAAGTATTTACCTAAGCATACAACTAGGCGCAGCTGCCAAACTCATAGTAAAACAATAATACTAAAAGCGTTTGGTTAACGTTGCTGTGACAATGGTTGAGAAAAGCAACAGTGTTTGGCTTAACCAACAAAAGAAGTGGCCTCCGACTCCCAAAATACATATGTACATACATAATATGCTCATATAGAAAATATACATATGTACATACATACATATTTAAATGAGCTACTAGCTCTTATAAATGGCTGCGAGCCAAAATAAAGGAATGCATTTGGTATTTGTATTTAAATTATACAAAGTGCTGCTGTGGTTGCAGGGGTAATCAAGGTGATTTCGACAGCTAGATTACCACACATACATATGTAAGTAGAAGTGATTTTGACGGCTTTTGTTTGCAAATAACTGAGCTAAGTATTAATGGTACTAGAACGTTATACTTAAATGAAAATTTGTGTCACTTTTCTCAAATCAAAATTTTTTCTTTGTCTATTATTTACGTGATTCTTGCGCACATTGTTGTTGTTTGTTGTCATTGTGGCAATATTAGCATTCTCTGAACTCTTCCTTGTTTAGTTTGTATTGTTGAAGCAATTTTCTAATACAACATAATATTATACAGGGTGCAGTCGCACTGTAACAGCTTTATTGTGATAAACGAAAAAAATAACAAAAAAAAATAAATACTACCAAAATTATTTATTATAAATTTAAGAAAAGCGTATTTTACTTTTTGGTTCAAATTTTATATTTATGATATTTTTGCATAAATTTTTAACAAAAAAAATTAAAATAAGGCATAAAACATATAAAAAGATTTTATCTTGGTTATTATGAGCTTTTGTGTCAGCTATATGTTATAGTGATTCGATCTGAAATCGCACCAAATTGTTCATTTCTCACTTAGCATTTAGCATACATTCAGGCTCATTCATCTTCTGTGGTTCTTTCGGTAATTATACACAGCAGTTTCTGCTAATGCTAACTAGCCAAATAGCTGGCGTCATACCCGCAAATTTAACAGCGATAATAAACCCTAGGATTTGTTCAGCCAATCCAAAATGTACAATAAGTATATGTGAGTGTATGAGTAATACATATGTATATGTACATGTGTATATATGCATCTGCGAGCGCATTTGCATTTAATGGTTTCAGTAGCTGTCACAATGTCAGTAAACATATAATGGCAGACAGCCAACAATGCATATAATTTAGATCCACAGATGCACACATACACATACAACCTAACATTAAACAGTTGCAGGCACCCGCAGCTGCTTAGTAGTGTGTGCTGAAGGCACAAATGTGCCACTGACATTTTAGGCTCTATATAAATGTTTATGTAAGCGTTAAATATATTATATGTTGCTACTAATGTGCCAACTCATCTCTGTGTGGCTCTGTTTGTGCGTGTTTGTGTACTATATTCCATACTATTAGCGCTCATAAATCAATGTTGGATTTATTTCTTCCACCACAGCACGAATTTCGATTTGTTATTGCTTTCAACATGAAATGCCATTATGGTTTCTTTCACTCTACCCCTCTCTATCTCCTTCTCTTCTCCTCCTTTATTTCGTTTCCTGGCAGCAGCTGCTATGGTTGGTTTTTGTGTTTGCATGTATGTGTGTGTATGCTCCGCTTATTGGTTTTGATGCTCACACTGACTCTCACCGCTCGCCGCAGCTAATTTATTTGCCATTAAAGTCGCAATATCGCAACGGTTCAAATGTATTTGTTAGCTGTCAATGGCGCTTGCCAAAGCCTTGTTTGGTTTTGTATATGTATACATACATATATGTGATATTATATATGTATACATACATGTGTGTGTGTGATGTGACATTTAACGAATGATTAATTCAAATATGGTTTCGAGCGAAAGTCGGTCAATCTATGTTAGAGATGTTAGTTGAAATTCAAGTGGCTCCAGAAATGGACTAAAGGGGGAAGAGGGTTTAAGAAAGTGGTGTACGCTATAGGAAGAACAAGGATTTAGTATAAAAAACGATTTTCCTGCTAATAGCATCTATTGGAAATTACTTGGTCACAAAAATATATACAGCCATGCATAAAATTTGAGCAGTCTAGTCAAAGTCATATATCTATATAAACTATTTTGGCACCCAGGCTTATATACGTATGATTATTTCAACATTATCAAGGCTTCGAAAGCGCGTAAAAACATGCCTATGCCTATTCGTCTGAAATTTCTTTGCAACTGTATGAGTTTTGCAGACCATTCAACTAAATTGCATTCCATTGCGAAGCGCATTTGCAGAAATATCCCAATATATAAATATGTACATATTTATATGCAGACATTACATACATAGGTATTGTATATCACTTTTGTAAGCGCATCTGTGGTATTTTCATATTGCGACCATTGTTATTGTTCTTCAGAAATTCCCTCTTATGTTACCATTATTTTTATTTTTCATATAACATGTATACATATATATACATATCTATATATGTACTATATACAATTCTCAGCATACTTTACTGTACTTTATGAGTGCATTCTTTTGGCAGTGTTGTGTCCTCTTTTTGTGTCTGCGGCTTATTTGCGCATTGTTCTATTAAACTATTGTCCAAATCTGCTCAATTCTAACAGGTACAGCGAAACTTTTTCCAAAATATATGATACATACATATTTATAAATAGGCATGACGTTGAGTAAAGTGCACTTTATTATTATTGTTTGCAATTTTTTGGCAGAGGATGTCTGTTATATGAGCTCTGCCTGCCTGTTCTTTAGTCCGTTTATATATACGCGAATTAGTCGCTAAGTTTTTCAGATATCGAACTGAAATTTTGTACACGTTATTTTCTTCTCAAGAAGCTCTTAATTTGTTGTGAGCGTCGATATCGGACCACTATAACATATAGCTGTCATATAAACTAAATGATTAGAATCAAATGATTGTATTGAAAACTATTTCATTTTACGAGATATCTTCACGAAATTTGGCAAGGGGCGTAATCTGAAGCAATACTGGAGTCTCTGAAGAAATGGTTCAAATCTATTCAAACTATAGCATATAGTTGCCATACAAAATGGACGATCAGAATAAAAAGCTTGTATGGAAAACTTTCTCCGTTAACGAGATATCTTCATGAAATTTAGCATGGATTATTCCTTAAGTTAATGGTGCAATCTCATAAGAAATGGTTCAGATCGGATCACTATATCATATAGCTGCCATACAAACTGAACGATCGAAACAAAAAGCTTGTATGGAAAGCTTTTTCATTTGACGAGATATCTTCATGAAATTTAGCATGGATTATTCTTAAAAGAAATAGTGCGATCTCTGAAAAAACTCTTCAGATCGAGTCACTATAGCATATAGCTGCCATACAAACTGACAAATCAAAATCAAGTCTTTGTATGGAAAAGAATTGTATTTGAGATTATAAAGCGATTTTCAGGAAGCTGATTGACCTCAATGTACTGTTATAAATATGAGTGACCATCATTGTCTCAAATAATGAGATCTCTGAATCAGAAAACCAGCTGCGAATTTCCAGTGGCGCCTACTATCTTTTCTCATGCTTACAACGTCAATAAGAGACTAAATTTTCAATTATGGTACAACAACAACAACTCCATACTCAATTTAAGCATACAAAAATATTAAACAGGTGGTTTCCAGCAATAAAAAGGGTCACTGTTATGCCGATGAAAAAATCGCATAACAAGACTAAGCAAAGAAATACCTACAAACATCCATACGTAATTTGAAACCACTGGAATCAATAGAAGTAACACTCCGAACAACAATAATGCTTGATAACAACAAAAAAAAATCAAAAATTTCAAAAGCAATGTTAGTTGAAGTGGCTTGCGCCATGTTGGAAGAACGCTTCAATGATAACAAACAAAGAAAAAATGTAATGAAAATAAAGTAGGCAGCAAAGGGGGAACACAGAAGAAGGAGATGATACCAAATGGCACGACCTATTCACACTGATTGATTGATTGAGTGACTTACATACACAGCGGCAATGCAGAAGGAGAATTATTGGACAAAAAACCAGATCACACATGCATACATACATATATACACACTTAGATCCAAACTTAGTGCTGGTACACATGCAAAGCAAGACCGATGTACGAAGAACAAACAAAGCATCACCATTTACACATGACTGCACACTTTCAAGCACACAAACTCATATAAATCCATACAAACATGTACACATTTGCAAATATGAGAATGACCGCTTGCAACGAAGCATACATATAGGCTGAAGCAATTGCATAGATTGCCATCGTAGACTATAGAGCCGGTAATAAATGGAAAATATTGTCGCCATTGACAATAGTGAGGAATAAAGAGTGGGAGAGTGTGATATGAGAAGTAGAAGGCAAGCTCTTTGTAAGTTGCGACAATGTCGAGACAATGTGTGGGAGACACTGTGTGTGAGGCTGGCAAGAAAATGGCGACTGGTCAATGGTAGAATGCAAGCAAAGTGCAGAAATGTTAATAAAGAACTGAAAAAACGGAGCATCTGAGTGTCAGCTATTGAAATTGATGATAAAGTTAGGCGAAAGCAAATAAAAAAACAACAAAAACTTGATGAATTTATGCGACGAACTTCTCAATTGACTGCACTTACACAAACACATAAATATTGCAATGTACACATATAAGTCAATATGCACCCACGCATACATACACATATGAGAAACGACATAATCGTCCGCAATAAAGTCAAATGCTGTCTTTACATTCCATTTCCGTTGCCTGTGGGCGTAAAATGCGCCACAAATAAGTGTCAACTTGTGGTTGTGAGTTTGCGAAAAAGTTTGAACGCCTGCGTGTGCGGCACGTCAGCTTTGGTAGCCAAAAAATTGTTACGCAAAATCTGTTGCAAGTCACTTAGTTTTTGTGGCAAGTTTGATGTGCTGATGGCTTGATAATGTGGCCATAAAGTTGTCAGAGGTCAGTTGACAAAATTGTTGATCAACAAAAGCCATTTTGCACATTGTCAAACGGGATTCATATATGTTTATATAAGTGCGTACATGTATAATTGTATGTGTATGTGCAGCAGGAAGCACACAATTGCTTTTGTGGAAAGTATGCAGGCTTCTCAATTCGTGTGTGAGTAAAGTTTGTAAATAGTTTGCGTTTTCGTCGGTTTTGGTAGCGGAAGTCTGTTTAGATAAGTGCTCAAGGCACACAAATTTCCTAAATTAATGCAAGAAAGTTGTAGAAATCATAAAATTGTGCTTCTGTAATTCCGTTTTACATAAAAAAGTTACTTTTTGCTTTTTCGTAAATCTACTTTTAGGCGCTGGAACTGTATAAGCTGTAAAATGTTTGCCTTAAGTGGCAAAAAAAAATTTTGTAATTATTAGATGCCTAGAAAATGTCCACATATATTAAAAAAAATATTTTTGATATTTTAAAGTTTTGAATGTAAAAAAAATTGTATATAAAAAAAAATTTAAACTGTTAAATATAAAATATTTAGAACTGCCTTCACTTTATTTTAGTAAATATCAAATAATTATATAAAAAAAATTAAGAAAAAATTCTAAATAAATGGTTTTTTAAATAATTTTTTTTTTTATATAAATTTTTTTAAATAAAATTTTTTAACTACTATTTTCACACGTAGCGCATCAGAATTTAGCAAATTTGCATTGAAAAATAAATTTTGATTGAACACTTAATTGCCTTCACATAAAAAAGTCATCAATATTATTCGTGTTCCCAAAAAGATAGTGACAAAGCGACAGCTACACTGCCACCTGTGAAATTAGGACCTTTCATATAACTTACTCAATCAAGCTTCCCATTGTTGATCACAATTGTAGAGGACTTTTGGTTTTCGGAAACATAAGCCTTGTAGGAAAATTTATGGATATTTTTATTGTGAATGTACCTAAAACAGAAAGTTAAAATTCAAGCTTCGTTGATAACAAAAAAATTTAAATGTGAGTTTTTTTTTTAACTAGTATTGAGTTGCCATAAGATCTCACTTCGAGCTTTTGAACATACAAATTCAAATGAAAACTTTTGCTCTAACATGTTTAACGGTATTTTCACCATATATAAAAATATATTTATTTTAGTAAAAATATTTTTGAAAAAAATTATATTTTTTAATAAAAATTTGATTATTAAAAATATTTTTGTATAAAAATTATATTTTTTTATAAAAATTTGATTTATAATAAAAATAACATTTTTACATAAAAATTAAAATATTTATATTTTTATTACAAAATATATTTTTTTATTAAAACATATTATTTTTATTAAAAAAAATATTTTATTATAAAAAATTTTTTTTATTTTTTTTATTTCTTTTACAGTAGACCAACATCTATGTATTTCCGACAGGGCACAATCACAAACTCATGCTCTCACTTCTAAGGCTAGCACAGTTCACACATTCTCCTTGCAAACACAGTTAGGTGTGCAGTTAAGCAGATTTACGCGAAACCCGCTCGAGTACTCAACAAAGCATGATAATGTGGCAACGAAACACAAGGAGAGGGTGTAAAGTTTTCAATCAACTGAAAAATGCTAAGCCACACCAAAGTGCTGGTGGTGCGCATTCAATGAATAGTTGTTAGAATGAAAGCAATATATGCAAGTATGTGTGAATAAGCGACCGTTATGGTGATTGTGTATAAGTTCGCCATTCATGCATTGGCCGCATTCAGGCGAAAAGTCATTTGATTTGCGCAATTGAGTAGACAAGATGCTGCTTAGGGCGCACAAACACCGACACAAGAGCGAGCAATATGCATTGCACTAAAACGTGCACTATTTTGCCTTCAACTAAGGCGCACTTAACCCACTCGCAGGCACAAATGCGCACTGATTTGTAATGGTTCGTCAATTTTGTTACGATTTTTTGTTGTTATGCTGCATTTTAGTAGTCGTTCATTATCTGGCATTCTTTGCGGCGGCGAATCTACCGAACATGCTTAGAGCTTTTACATGTGTATTCTTATGCTTTGATGGCTTAGAAACACCTTCGGTGGTTTATTGCACCCACTCAGTGAGAGATTACAACTAGACATATTGACGTGAAGGAATAAGATGTTTTACAAACATAAAAACAAAAAAAAAACACACTGATAGAGTAATAAATGCTAAGTAGTAGTCATATTTGCAGAACATCAGTGGTTATGCTGATGACTATTCATATAAATTTGTATACTATATTGTGTGTGTGTGAATGTGGTGAGCATTAGTAGTATACCCAGTAGGAAAATTAAATGTATAGTTCGAAGGTTTTATGAGCTGAGCTTGCTTTTTTATTTCATCCCTAAACTAGAAATCTTTGCAATATAAAATAAAATTGGCAAAAATAGAATCAATATGAATAATTATCGTTATCGGTCCACTATAGCATATAGCTGCCATACAAACTGACCGGTCCAACTCAAGTCCTCATATGGAAAACTTTTTTATTTGACAAGGTATCTTCACGAAATTTTGCACTGATTATTACTTAAGGCATTACAAAAATCTTCGAATAAATTGCTCAGTTCAGACATGCAAAGAATATCAGTAGATAATTATTTATATTAAAACGAAAAATTTCAATATTTCACCTAAATAAATTTCATGAGCCACTACGTCTCACCAGTAGGTATAATTACGAAACTCGTATCTATGCTTTATACACAATGTCTCACTCAGCAATTGCGCTAAGCAGCTTTGCAGCGTGCGCATTTGCGCTACTTACATTTGCTTTCATTATAACAGCGACCATTTCTAAGCGCTCGTAGGGACACACACACACAAATGTTCACACATATATTTACTACATGCATAAGCACGCGTGCACAAGCATAGAAAATCTCCTTATGTCTTCTCGTCACTCTGCTTTCTGCACCTTCTTTTCTTCTTTTAGTTTTTGTTGCGCATTTGTTGTCGCAGCGCTTTATATAACATTTCGTTGCTGCCGCTTGCCAATGTGCTGGCGCTTATGGCCAGGCTTTGTGCTTTGCTGCTGCTGCTTTGCTCGGAAGCACTTTCGTGCTTTTTTCGTGCGAACTTCTTCGTTTCACATTGCACTTAATGCGCATGTTCATCAACATCATTACGAGTATTTCATATTTGAGCTCGCTACTTGACTGCCTGCCTTCAAGTGGGCGTAAGAAAAGGTATCTCTGTGCATGTATGTGTTGGCATTTCGTCCTTTCACTGGCAATTCGCACCTCACATGCACTTATTCCAATTCTTACACTTCGGCGTCTACTTAATGACAACTTTGCACTTACTTTTATTTATTTATGCTTGCCTCGAACAATTCCACTATTGCTTTCCACCAGCAATTTTTCTATTTTCTCCGCATTTCAGTTTGCCTTATACACATGAGTGTGTATGTGTTGAATTGTTCAAGTGTTGACGGCTTCTTGAACGTGCGCACAATTTAGTACAATGGCTGCTTAATTGTATGGGTATTTGTGTGTGTATGCGTGGAGATGCTGTGTTGTAGTATAGTTGGTATAGTTGTTGTGGTTGCCTTTCCTGCTGTAGTTGCTATCCTTGTAATGCTAGCAAAGCTCCTAAGTCTTACTGCGGTGTTGTATTGTTGTTAATAACTAAGCAGCGCTTTTTCTGCTCGGAAGGATTTGAACACTTTGAAGGATATGTGCAGGTGATTGTGCGCCATTCTTGTATTGAACAGCGTGCGGTAAGTAATAAGGCGATTTACTTGCCATTTCTGGTGCTTTGAAGTGCTGTTAATGCAGCATATTGTATATTGTACAAGTGAAGCTCAATGGTAAACGTTGGTAGCTTTAGAATATGCTTAGTACTTTGAGACTTAAAACCATGAAAATCTACTAGTTTATATGTCTGTTATATTCAAATTATTTATGTAAGATTTAATTTAAATTTGAGTTAAACCTTTTTCCTATTTACACATTTATTGAAATTAACTTCTTTGATGGAGCTTCATATCTAAAAATTGAATTAAGTTCATTGAGACGCTGTTGCTTAGATAATCCAAGTTGAAAGTTGTAAAAAATAATCCCCCTAAAATGTGCGCAATTTAGTTATATTTTTTGACCGAGATGAATCTTTTACTTTTAGAACTAATTACATTTGCAACTAGTTACTTTCGAAACTAGTTACTTTGCAGGTAGTTACTTTTGAAACTAGTTACTTTGCAACTAGTTACTTAGAAACTATTTACGGTCAAAAATTAATCAACAGTTTTTTGCATAATCGTCAAGATTTGTTTTGCCTTCAATGAATTTAAAAACATTTATTTATCATACTTTTCCTCTTTTGCTTCCTCTTCATAGCTCTTTGGCTAATTGTTTACACTGGCTTAACTGCAAATTTGGCAGTCCGGAACGTAATAGCACTATTGAACCAATCGTTACAATTCTTTAAAAACATTCAAAATAGGCTGCTTCTGCGTCGATGCAGCGCTGGCAGAGCGATTTCCAAGCAACAAAGGCGTCACGGAAGTTTTTCTTCGGAATAGCATTGATCGACGAGGTGCATGCTGCTTGGATCCCCCTTCATCGGCCTTTTCAGGCAAGGAAACAAAAAAAGCCCGAAGGAGCCACATCTGGCCGGTAGGGCGGCTGCGGAAGCGTTAGGATGCCGGCCTTGAGTTGTCGTGGTGCAACTTCCAATTGGCTGCGATATATTGTCGGACCCGATTGACCCTTCATTTGAGTCTCTTGAGGACTTCCACGTAAAACTTGGCGTTGATGCCAGAAAAAGACACTTTGGATTTGCTCATTCTTTCGGTCTTTATTAACGACCTCTTTCCGGCCCCCCAAAAAGGCCTGGTGCCACCGAACACACACCACTTCTTGCTAAAGCAACATCTGGATAAGCGTGCTTGGTTATATCAAAGAAATTCCGAACTACAATAATAAAAACTTTATTGCTAATCATTTTTAGGAGAAACTAATTGCATTTTCCTGATTGCCACCGAAAAATGAAGAGCCTTTAAAGTTAGAGGGAGAACAAATCATGGCACAGAACAAAGCATAAAAACAAATGACATATGTGTAAATATATCACAGATATACATAGGTTAGAATAGAGGACTTACGCACTTTCCAATTGTATTCGAGTTCGACCAAGAGTTGGTTGTCAAAAACACAAATACGCAGGTAAGAGAGTTAAGGGGACCACCACGCCATCAAGCAGAGAATGCAGAAATGTTTTTACACAAGAATGCGTATATATAGGTATGTAATGCGATATTTGCAGCAGACAGACTATTTGTTAGTGAAAAGATTTTCCAGTCCATTTGCTGAAACGACAGGAATTACAATTTGCACTCACGACTAAGTACTTGCTCTTGCCGCTGAAGAAAAGTGCGTTGAGAAGAGAGGAAATCTCGCCAGACAGATAATAGGTAGCACAGTTGAGCAGCAGAATGTGTGGAAGTAAAGGCGATAAAAAGCTTAAGTACTCCGGAACATTTATGGACGAAAGGATGAAAAGTAAAACATATCTACGAATATGCTTTTATCTTATATTCCTTATAATCAGTTCAGCATGATCTTTGTCAAGTAAAAAGTCAGTTTGTAAAAAATGAAATTTATATTTTTAATCAGTGAAGCTCAAAAATGGTTATGCTTCAAAGTAAAATTCTGTAGTCGAAGATTTTTAGCAAAATTTTGGTTTTCGGTTAACAAAACTCTATTTTAAAACCGGTTGAGAACTACAAATTTTTCAAAACACCTCAAAAATGGATAAAAAAAAGAATAGGATAAATATGTGCGAGAAAAAAAGACAAAATAGACCACAGAGAGCGAGAGAAAAATGGTGGGAGAAAGGAAAAAGGAAGAGGGAGTAATAGAAAAAGAGGGAGAAAGAAAAATAGAGTGTGTGTGCGAGAAAGACAACAGCGAAAGATAATTAGATAATTAAAACATATCTAAAAAGTTGGTCATCGCTGTATAATTATGTGAAATATTGCTATTGAGATAGCTTTGCTTACCATATACATATAGCTTAGAAAATGAAAAAATAACTGTGAAGGTAGATTAGTTGTAAAAATGTATACTATATATTTGAGAACAAGCCGACAAGTAGTTTTGATTTCCCAATGAACTACTAAAATGTGTTTACAAAATTTCTCAATTTTTACTTTGCTATAAAGTAGATGAGAATTGACTTGTTGAGAAGAAAAAATTTTATAGCAAGAATGAGAAAAGAACAGCTGGTTATTCTGAGCATCCATTCCTTCTCACTGTACTTGCTGCCTTCTTTACTACACCGAGTACATAAAGTAAAAATACATACTCTCTTACTTCTGTACATGCTTTTTATTCTTGCTAGTAAAGCGACTCAACTTAATTGATTTCCACTGGGAAGTTGTCGTCTCGGCTTTTGTTCTGTTAAATTGGCTTGCATTTAAGCCTTTCAAACGAGAATATCCTGTCAAACTGTATATCAACATACAATCAGACAGAATATGAGACATACATACATATATGAATAATGTCAGAAGAAAGAGATGTTTGGCAGAAAATGAAAATTGAGCAATAAAATATATGATGATGCTGTGATAAAATTTCTGACACACACATACGAAAGGCAACCGTAGGCAACACGTTAAAATGCTTCATACAGCTTTGAAGTTGTCAGGAAAGCGAAATTGGATAATATTGAAAATGATGAAAAAGGAAGAAATTGAAGAAGATGGAAAACTTAGTAAATTTCTCAAAGAATATGAAGAAAAAGAGGAAAGTAATTTAAGATTTGAAAATAATATTTCTTTACAAATTCAAAAAAAAAATACTATTTTTTAAAGTAAAATAATATTTTTAAATCTTGCAAGCATAAATACCTATCGAAAATTCAGAATATACATATATACTCCAAATACAATGCATTAATTATTGCAAAAAGGTGTCAAAGTTGAAGGCCACAGCCAAGTCATGGACTCGCTGCGCGTACAAGCCAATTGTCGTGAGGCCAAATTTTGTGCCAACACAGCGCTTTCGAACACTTTTCGATGCCTACAAACCCTGCAAAAACACACAAACACACACACACACACAAGTAGTAAATATATATACATATGCGCATACTTATATGCCACATACAACTATCATGTCGCTTATAATGTGAGCCGGCTGCACTTAACACATTTGTGGCAACAGCCTGTGGCCATCATGCAAATCTTTGGCAACGAAAATGCAAAAACATAAAAAATAGTAATCGAAATTCTCTCACAAGGACATTCACAGCGACTTGACTTATGCTGCTGCTTTGTATATGTGCTGCTGCGCGCCTGTTTGTAGGCCAAGTATGCTATTTTCAGCAATCAATCACACACTCACACATACAAGCTCATTGATCATCACATGTGTTAGTAGAGGAGACAGTTGGCTTTTTCGATAAATTTATGGTTATAGCTTTTACAACTCATCTGATAATTGATGAACGTTTTTGGCATTGCACTCACTCGCCTATATACATATGTATGTGTGTGTATACGCTATGCATTCAAATAAGCTACACTGCAATTTGTTCTGTGGAAATTTGATATACTATCTGCGTAAGTATATGTTTGTATATTGGTAAAAATATATGTATTTGTGTATTATGTGCCTGCATGAACATGCCAAGTGTTTGGCTTAAAGGATTTTGGTTTGAATTGGCTTGGGTTTGGGTTGGGTCACATGTGCGTCATTTGTTCTTCGACCAATTGAGGTCGAGGCACTTTAAAACGGCTTTTGTGAATGCTAAGAAGTAATTGGAAAGAAGAAGAATTAAGAGAAATAGTATTAACTCGATGGCTTAAAGTTAAATTGAAAGTTAAAATTAAAAATGTAGTGTATCCGAATTACTTAATTTGCAGCGAATATAAAAAAAAATTATTGTAAAACACATTTTAAATGAATTATTGGCGAGATTTTATTTGAAAAATGTTTTATGCAAGACATATTATCACTACGAATTTTCGGAGTATCTTTCGCAATTAATAATTTTAGCCTAACTTTTAATTAATACACTTTTCAAATCAATTATTGGCTTGATTTTATTCAGAAAACGTTTTATGCGTGTCATAAAATCACTCCGAATTTTCGGAGTATTTTTTCGGAATAAATATATTTAGCTTAGCTTTTAATTAACACTTATTTTTGAATGACTCAAACCACTCCGAATTGTCGGAGTAGTTTTCGGAATTAATAATTTTCGCTTAATTTCATAAATATACATACATATGTACATATGTACATGTGTATACAATTTCCAACACTTTTGTAAATTATTTTTTTTTTTTATTTTTTTCAATTTAACACCTAGTTTAGCGTTTCCATAGCTATAATCTACATACATACATACATGTATGTATGTACTTATTTACTGTCTACTAACAACCTTCCAAGCATTGTCCCTCAAACATTTTGAAATTACTTGATCTGCAGTACTTTGCAACGAACGTTTTTCAAACGCTTACAAGCAATCCTACCTACATACACATATGTATATGTACACTTCAAATAGGTTTTATATAACTCTTCAGTTCCGCTACCACATTGGCAATTGATATCCTTAAGGAATAATTTAGAGCGAACGGCACGTAGCGCCAATCATTGCGCAGATGAGCAGTTGTGAAAAAGGGAATTTTATTTTCGATTTTTCAAATTTACTTTTTTTTCAATTTTCATTTTTCTTTTCACTTTATTTTTGGTATAACGCCATTGATATAGTTGAAAATCTCCAGTTGATTTATTATTGCCGCCGAGTAGCAATCAATGCATTGGAGCAGCTCAAATCTTCACAGTCCAATGTTGAAAGCACCACACACACACACATGCAGACTTACGCACAAGTGATTGCTTCAGCATGTACGTGCTCTCAAGCTTTATGTTTGCCGCTGAATGGCCACGGCGAGCGTGAAAAGCAATTCAACGGAAAGCAGAGACTCTATTTATCATGCTGTACATGTGCTCGCTTCCTTTTGTCTCGCTTGTTGCCCTTCGCTTGTACTACTTTGCACTTAAGCTTACGAATGACCGTAAATCGTTGAGCGCGACTGATGGTCCTGTACACACATACATACATATGTTTGTACGAATGCTACGGATTTATTGGTGCCAGCAGCCAATACGCGAAAGTGGGCGTATGTGGTGAGCTGAGGAAGTTGGTGAATAAATATATTGGTTGCTTTAAATATTACACTTTTATTGACAGTTGTTGAAAACGAGAAGAGAAGTGTAATCAATCCAACTGTAGAATACATTCGCTCTATTTTTTATATTTTTAAAAGACAAAAATAAACATGCTCAATTTTGAACTTTGTCTTGTATGGAAAAATAATAAGAAGATAAAAGAATAATAAAAAAATTATTTTTTTATAAAAAATTAAAGAAAAATTTTTATGAAAATATAAAATAAAAATTTTTATAATGAAAAAAATTTTTATTAAAATTTATTAAAATTTTTTTATAAAAAAAAACAAATTATAATATATGAACTATCATATGACAACTATCTCAGATAGTACAGTATGTAGTTACTGGCAATCATAAAATGTATGGAAGAAATCCTTCATAACAATTTTTACCTAATTACAAAAATTTATGTGGCAACTCTCTCCGAAAATTTTGCATTTAGTATTGAATTTATAACTATTAAATAATATTATAAACTTTGTTGACAAGCAGAGTAAATGAATTAGACTCCTCTAAATTATTGCAGCAGTTATTGTTTTTAAGCACAATTTCTGTGTCATGGCAACTCTGTTCAAGAAAATCTTTTTGAAAGTGCTTATTAATATCAACATTAGTTTGTGCGTGAGTTTCTTTATATTTAGGTAGTATAAAAAAATAATAAAATTTTAATTTTAATTAAAATTATATGGCAACACTTTTTTAAAAAATATACATATGTGTTTTTGTCGTGGATATACTCCGGTTTAAATTTTAAAATTTTTGTGTGAAATTTTTTTAAAATTAATTTGAGAAAATATGGCAACTCTGCAATGAAAACAAATATTTATTTAAATTTTGAGTATGAAAGTTTTGTGTCTATTACATTAAAAATAAGGAATTTTTTTCTATGAAATTTTTACAGCCACGGAAAGATCGAAAAGGTAAAAATTAAATCAAATTTTAAAAGATGTGGCACCTCAAAAAAATATATATTTTAATTCAGTGTGATATTATTGTAGAGGTGGCAGGAAAACTATTATACTAAAATTTAAAAAAATATGGCAACTCTGGATTGCAAAAAACAAAAAAAAAATATTTAAAACTATACTGTGGAATTTTTACAGCGACGAAAAAATAAAAATTTAAACAAGATAAAAAAAATATGGCAATTCTGAATTGCAAAAACAAAATATTTCCTTTTAAATTTTAGTGAGAAATTTTTGTAAAGATCGAAAGAAAAAAATTATTTTTTTTTAAATATATGGCAACTCTGCATTGAAAAAAAATATTTATTTTCATATTTTAGTGCGAAATTTTTGCAAAGATCGTAAGAAAAAAATTAAATCGAATTTTAAATAATATGGCAGCTTTACTTTGCAAAAAAAATTGTTTCGTGGTGAACAGAAAACAAAATTAAATTGAATTAAGAAAATTTAGCAGTTGCTACCTCCCACTATTCGCATTATTTATTGCTGAAAATCCTAAAACCCTCCCTATTTTTTGAAAGCATAGGGCTAACTGAAAAGCTTTTGTGGTTAAGTAAACAACTCGGACTAGTTCTTATTAAGCGAGAGATTAGCGAAAACACAAATGCAAGGGAAAAAAACTAGAGCTACCGCAAGAGAATTTGCGAAAGCGGCTAAGGACCGACAACAAAGTGACCTGAAATAGTTATTTTCAGGTACATAAGTGGGAGAAAGAGCTCGTCACGGGCGTTTGAAATGCGATTTGACAACAGCTAAAGAATGTCAAATTGCTTGGGGAGTTCGCGACCTCATGCATACATATGAACAAACACGTGCCACTTAAGAACGACGCAACAAAGCAAGCGTTCAACCGCAAAAGCAAACAAATTGTGTAAAAGAAAACGACGAAGAACAAGAGAAAACACTGTGGCAGAACGCTGCCGAAACGATGCGCGGTGTCGGGTTGCTTGCTGTGTCTGTGTCAAGCAAAAAAAAAGCAAGCGAATCAAGCAGGCCGCAAGAACAAAATGAAGATGACGAAGACGAAGGCGGTCAAAGATGGCGTCACTGCGAAGGAAATTGGAGCACGACGTCTAACATCCGGTGCCGACGGACGAGCGCACACTTCACCAGCTGAGCGTGCAAATTTACATAGTAAGGCATGACAGCAGCAGCAGTGACACGCAGACACCGACACTGTCAAGCAAATTAACCACATACATGTGCGAGCCGCATACACACACACATGCAAGCGTAGAAGCTTACAAATTGAATGCACCAGCACTTAAGCGCTCAAGTGGCCAGAGAGACAGTGAAGAGGGTGAGTGGCAGGGGTGGCATTAGCGACAACTGTGGTCGGACCTTCGAGGACACGAACACCACCAACACCGCAGCGTACAGACACTTTCACCGCCGACCACCGCTGCCGAACGGAAGAGCGTCTAATAGAACAAAGTGAAATGACAAGAGCCACAAAGTGGTGCCATCGACGCTGGATATGGTGTTGGCGGTGGAAGGCACAATGACGCAGTAGGCGGCTGACGCCGGCAGCCAGCAGCGAATTAGCATATCGTGGCACATATGAGTGGCCGCCGCCATAGTTGTTGGTGTTGCTGCTGCTAGGCGGATGACGTTGGTATGACGTATGTATGTATTTGTATGTATGTATGCGTGTCGGTAATGTTGGCCAAGCGGCGGAAGTGAAGGCTATTGACTGACTGCAGCGGTTTTCTGGTGTTGATGCAAAATTGATATGCTTGCCTCACTGGTATTGCTAGTGTGGCGAGGAGACATTTTGAAAGCAAATGTGTAGCGCATATAAGATCTAGCTATTGTTTATACACTGAAAAAAATTGTTAGCTCTCAGCACAACTTACAATTTTTAAGTTTTAATCTGATACACTAAACCGGACCCTCAACATAACACAGGACTTATAATTTCAGAAAAATTTAAATAAAATAATTTACAATTACAATGAAAATAAAATTTTTAACTATAATTTGCATTTTCAAGTGCTAAGGAAAAAAAAAAATTATAGAAATTAGAAAAAAAAAATTAAATAAATAAATAAATTATACAAAAAATTATTTAAAAAAAGTTAAAAATTAAATTAAATTAAAAATAGTTGCGCAATTAACAATATAATATATATTTTTGGTTACACTGGAAATAAAAATTTTGTAATTTTGCAATCTTTTTTCTTTTCTTTCAAACGTGATGAAAAACGTTGTAACTTCCAATATCTTTTGGATATTATTTTGTATAAATCATAAAGAATAACGTTGTAAAAATTGTAATTTTTATTATTTAATAATAATTATTATTTAATACAATTTTCAATCCTTTAGAAAATGTTTAAGAAATTAGCTTTTTCTTTTTTTTTACTGCAAGTAAAGAAATACATATTTTCAAATCTGATTCTAGAGAAATTAAAAAAAACAAATAGCAGTTTCAATTATGTAAATTAAATACGCAGATAAATTAAATTCGAATTTTTTGAATAATTTTTTTATTCTTAAAAAAAATTAAATTTTTTATTTAAATTTATTAATTTGGTTTCTTTTTTATTTACGAAATATAATCAAGGATTAAAACTGAAAAAAAAATAATTTTAAATTAAAATTAAAATTTTTAATTTATTTTTTAAAAATCGTAAAACTTTTAAAAAAGGATTAAAGAAACTAAAAAATATTTTACCTATTTATTTTCAAAAAATTCGAATTTAAATCTTCTGAATATTCAAATTAATAGAATAATTTTTATTTATTTTTTATACTTCGCAAAAGTTTTCGTAAATTAAAATTTAAAAAATTTTGGTATTTGATTAATATTTAAGTATATTTTTCAAGAAACTAAAAAATAATTACCGATTTTTTTCAAAATTCGAATTTAAATCATCTGAGTATTCAATTAACTGATTCTTTTTGTTTTTAAATTCTTTGACGCCCTCAAAACATTAAAAAAATAGCTTTCTTACATTTTTCATAAATTTTTAAATTTTCTTGAAATCATACTTTAACACTTACCTTATTTTTAAGTTGAATAGCTTAGATCCTCCTCATAAAATTGGCTGAAAAGAGAAAGAAAAATAATGTTCAATTATATTCAAACTGTTATAAGCATACTTTTTAATTTCATAATTACTTTAGGTATAAAAACTAATTATATATATTTTTTTAAATTATTAATCAATTATATTTTTATAAAAACATATTTTGAAAATAAAACTTACAAAAAAATTTAGATAAAATAATAAAAACTCTCCAAAAACTAAACAGCTATATTCGTAAAAGTAATGAAAAAAAATATATATGTATTCAAAATAAATAAAAAAATATCTTAAAATATGATACATCTACATATGTATATATAATTTTTTTTTTATTATTTTCAAAAATAAATATACATATTTTTTATTATTATAAAAAATTATTCTGTGAAATTTCAAATTTTTTTGTAATTTTATCATTTTATTACAAATATTGAAGGAAATAAAATTTGAGTACAAATCCACAATTGCAACAAAAACAACAGTTATGCATCTGCTTCCACTCAGTGGCAACACTCAGCCACACAGGGAATAGCGTAAAAGAAATTGCCTTGGCTCACAAAAACAAAACTCAAATTGAATTGAGTGGCGAAAAATGCGCCAGCAGCAGCCAACAACAATAACAACAAGAAATATACAAAAAAAAAAATAAATAAATAGAAACTAAATAACTGTAAAGAACGCCAAGTGAAATGTTTTGCTGCTGGGCGCAACATGCAGCAGCCGTCATTCTCACACACATGCATACACTCATGTGAACTTATACATGAACACTAGCACACATACACTTAAATCAACAGCAGCAAAAACCGCTGGGACAGTTCGACAGCGCGACAGGCGGCCAAATATTGCCGATGGCAATGGTGCTGGCAATAAATGTCACTCAATGCAACAACAACAACCACATTGCCAACTGTAACAACAACAACAAAAACCAGCGCCAGCAGCAAAACAATTACCGAACCACAAACCGGTAAACAATAACCAAAATAAACCGCACACAGCCGGCAGGAGCGGGGGGTGGAGGGGTACGGCAGCGCAACATTTGACAGCCTTTTTAATTTGTTTAAAAATAACCGTCAATGATGACCAGTGCACACACGATTCGTGGCAGGCAAGAAGCAAAAGATGCGCCAGCAACAACTACAACAACAACAGACAGCGCCAGCGGCTAGCAGCCAACATGGGCCGACTGACCTCGCACAGCGACAAACAGAATTCGGGCGCACAGTCCGCGGTGGACCAACGAATGGGACATGCCAGCACAAAAAACAAAAATATATTGACCGCGTAACAACAACAAATGTCGAAATGTTCGCTAGCCACTTACTTAGTACTAGCACTAGCACTATTCAGCAGCCGTGTGCTTCTACACGTAGGCTATACGTAAATGCGGTCCAAGGCAAGAAGCAAGAAATCGTCACAGTTTGTTGCAACAAGCATTGGCCGCTCGTGTGCGCGGGCCCATCTGCCTTTAAGTACGTGCAACAAAGTGCTGCCCAACTTTGTATTTCAGCATTTCTAATCTATTTTAGTTTCGCTATTGTCTTGCGACCCCCAGTGGGGGTGGTGCGGAGCGGAGAGAGGGCGCACGCCCACACCCAAGCACTTAGTTACTTAGCCGACACGCTTTAGCGCCGAAAAAGTTTACGATGCCATTGCTTGTCAATTCGAGTGTCGGCGTGGCAATGTGTGCGGGTTTTTGTTTTCGTTTGAGGGCAGACCAAAATGTATTTCGTTGAAATTATGAACGCATGCCTTCCGACAAAGTGTCTCATAAGAAAACATGACAGAATTGCGGGCAAGATGGTGTCCGCATTATGCGTGGTACAGCTGAGGTGACGTAAATAAATCCATTGTAGTCGAGGAATAGTGTGGTATTAGTCTGATGCGGCCGTGTTGGGTTCTTATCGAGTAAGAAGCGGTAAAATGACAATAACTCAGCAGATAGAAGCTTTATAGTCTCATATTTAATCAAGTTTCTGTCGAAAGTGTGGTGGAGACGGTCATATGTGGTCCATATTCAGCGATCTTTCAAACTAGATGACGCAGTCTTAGTATAGATTGGTATAATACTGTAAAGCTGAGTCCTAACTGGACCAATGAGATATGAGGAGGCGCTGGTGCGTTCTCTTATAAGCTTCATTTTACCGAGTATGCACGAAAAATATTGATTTTGATCCATTGGTAATGCTCCCAATATGAAGACTGTTCTCAAGCCCAAAGTAAGCCAATAGAACTCGTTATATTTGATACAAATGATGTCGGAACATTTCCCAAACGTGGATTAAGTGGCTATATTTTTAGTTCGAAAGAGATCGGCTTTAAAAAAGCCACGCAGAGTCTAGAGAAAAGTATAAAGAGTGGTTCTGATGAAAGATTTACACAATATACATACATATACTATCATCGTCCTTAAAACAGTAACCAATAATACTGATAAAAAACACTGAGATAAGATCGAAATAGGTATCGGCGTAGTTAGGCTGAGTTTATCAGTAAAAGAAAGAGGCAAAAACAATACGTTTGGAAGTATGTATTAACGAAAATTTAATCCATTAAAGCACAGTTATTGACAAAAAGAATGCCAAAACCACCATAAAGAAAAAAAAAGAAATTAAAACCCACAACAACACTATACCTCAACACAGAGCAACCAACGCCTAACATTAGCGATAACGAAGAAGAAAACAAAAAACCAAAAATAAGCAAACTTACAAAAAAAAGAAACTAGAAACAGCAAAAAACACAAACTAAAAGCAACAGTTCAAGCAACGAACAACTAGCACAAATGGCCAACGGACAGTGCCGAAATACCAAGCAGCTTCTCAACCATCTACGGGTCCAACACTTCTTAGCACGAAGAGCTACCGTCAGCCGCATTGGCGCAACGCCACGACCGTTCTTCTTTCCGTCTTAACCATGAAATTTGGACAACTGCCAATAATTTTGGCTCGTGTTCGCGTCTGCAGAAGCTGAAACAGCGCAGAAATGCTCGTAAATAGGAAAATCGGCGAAAATTTAAATACTTTCCGCCGCGATGGTCGGTTTTATGCTTTTTGAGATTTGGCTTCCAATTTTTTTTGCTTTGCTTTGATTTTAATTAGATTTTGTTTGTAACAGCAGCGCAGCGGCTGAGGAAATCAGTGTTCAATTTGGAATAAAAAGAAGAAAAAATGAAACAAAAGCTTGAAGTAAGAATAGACAGATTTGGGTAAATTGCAGAAAATATAGATTTTGGGTTTTAGGTAAAAGAAAATAGAGAAATAAAATAAAAGTGGTAAAACAAAAATTAGTAAAATTAAAAAAAAAATAAAATAAAAAATAAATAAATTATAACAAATTATCAAAATTGAATAAAATATATAAACAGGAAGAAATAAAAGGCTTGAAATAAGAATAATAGAATATTAAAAAACATAGTAAAATTAAAATTAAAAATAAATAATGATATATGTATGTACATATATAATATTAAATATTAATGAAAAATGCCAAATATAAAAAACAATAACAAAAAATTATAAAAGAAAGTATTAGTAAAATTAAAAAAAGAAATAAAATAATGGTAAAAAATTCATATAAATAAGCGATATTTGTCAAAATTGAAAAAAAAATAAACTTAATTTGTCAAAATTAAAAAAAAAAAACCAAAAAATAGACTTAATTTTAAGAAATGGAGTTTTGTCAAAAATGAAAGCTTCATTTAGTTCTATTTTTATAAATAAGCGATAAAAAAATTAGAATTTTTTTTTAAATTAAAAAACACAAAAACAAAAAAAGAAGAAATAGAGTTTTGTCAAAAATAAGTATTTTTTTTTTAATTTTGACAAAAAAATTTCTAATTTTTTATCGCTTATTAATATTATTTTGTAAAAATTGTAAATATTTTAAGAAATATATATTTTAATATTATTTTTTTTTTATTTTTGAAAATTTAAAAAAAAAATTGTATTTATTTATATTTGCTGCCAAATTCGCTACCACTGTTGGTGTACATCATTTTAGCCACAGCTGCCAAATCAATGGTCAAGCACAGCCGGTAAAATGCAGATCTTCTAGCTTCTCGTTAATTTGTTTACACTCACGCTGCTTTGAAGATGATGCTACACAGCATACACAAAACTAAACACATATAAATGTATATATGTGTGTGTGTGTGCGTGGATATTGTAAATATTGCTGGTTGAATTGCTGAAAGTAAAGCAGCATGCGGGCGGGCACACACAAATCTGCCGCTTTCGAGGTCAAGAAGTATGGCGCAAATTGTTTAAACAAATACAGGGGCCGAATGTATAGAGCTACAGGTATGTGCAGTAAGGCATATAACATACAAGCATACGCACATACACATATACACCTGTAGGTATGTAAGTTGAAGAACGCGTGTCTTTTCAGCTTCAAGCAGTTGCAGGCCATCAAGGCGAGGTGTGTCAGTGGTGACCTTAAATGCAATGTGAAATATATATAAATATATACAATGTATGTGTGAGTGTTTGTTTATTTATGCATGTACATATGGATGCATGCATTTAAAATATAAACGCTCAACAGGGTTATGCAGCGCAAAAGATTGACAGTATTGAAAGATGTGCTCGCCAGTAGGAATGAGTGTACGAGTGTGTGTGTGTGTATGAATATGTAAAGCAAAGATACAAAGATAGCGAATCTGAATTGATACGAAAATAAACAATTTTACAGCACGCATACATATATACCTAGTAAAGTAAATAACAGTATTTATGTGAATTGTTAAAACTTTCGCTAAAATTTTTTGTATATTTTTTCAGGGTTTCGTAAATTTCGTTAAATGGCTTTTGAGGTTCCGAATTGCATAAAGTAGTTTTTGTTGTTATTATTAATTGAGTATTTGCTGTTTTTTTAGTTTACTGGCCCATTATCTGCTTGTTGATCTAAGGCTCTTCGATCGATTTTTTTTCTTTCCTAGGTTAGGTCTCAATATACCAATTTTTTTTTTTTAATATTCCTGATTCCCTGTTATGGGGTGAATGTTGATTCAGATACAATTTCTGCAGAAAGATCTCAATATCATGAGTCTTAACTAAGTCCAATTATGAACTCTTTAGTGAAGAAACATGAGTATATTCACAGGTATTTATAGCAAAAGCCAAAAACAACAATAACACCATATATACCATATAGTATATAATACCAACTCTAGACTAAATCAGTCATGCAGGTCTCGATTTAGTAATTTCTCTCTATGTTGTAGATGCCAATCTGAGTGTTTCCAATTATGAGGCTCAAAATCTCTTATTTAAAGCAATCCAACAGTTTGTTACTCATCATCCTGTATCATTGATAAATTGTAAGACAATGCGTTCGTCAGTCGCTCCGGATTAAACGAGAAGCTTTTGAGCTTAATAGGAGCTTTTGATCTTAATAGAAGCATTTGAGCTTAATAGAAGCTTTTGAGTATAATAGAAGTGCTTGCTCTTCTTTTTTGAGCCGGAAAACTGACATTAAGTAACCATATGCTATTGCACCACTTGTCTCCCGAGGTATTCAGTTTATGCCACCGTTACCGTTAACATATATATATATATATATATATATATATAGTACTAATTCCAAAGCTCTCTCACAAACTGCCACCAAAAAGAAATTCTAAATCCACTACCGGATGGGTGCTAAAAGATTACTGGGAAGAGACCATGTTCAATCTAGCCTCAAATTCGTCGTTAGTCGGTCATTACTATTTAAAAGTGCATTTACACCATCTTCTTCCCATCACCTTTGTCTTAAAGAGTCATCACTTGCTCAGGCATAGTATTGAACTTTCTACACTTTACACCCCCTCCCTCACGTCGCTTAGCATTCCACTGAAAAACACTTAAAAAGCGAAGGTAAAAGTATCGCATTTCCCGAGGAAAACGCCTTTGTTTTGTCTGCGTAAGCTGATGGCATTAAAATAAATAAAATGTCACATATTTTAACGGGGTTTTCTTTTCTTCACACACACGTGTGTATGTGTAGATGTCAGCTCGATGCACCAGTTGTGATGTGTCAAAGCTTTTGTCACCCATGTCTGGCCTCTGGCGGTGCAGTTCATGCGCCCAGCTGTCCAACTGTCCAGCTGTCTCTCCAACCGAGGCTGTCCAGCTGCGGTTTTAAGTGTAATTTTCTTGAACGACACTCACTCACACATACACCTACACACTGAATAGTCATAATTTCAAGAAAAGCGACAATTTTCAATAAAAAAAATCCATAATTAAGACGAAATTATCGAGCATTCGCGGCAATAAATCAAAAGTTGGCGGCAGCAAGTGCTCGGCAAAAAATGTGTGCGAAATAAAGAAAGCAACAACAATAAACAATATCCATGACATGCGTCAGGAAAACGCGGAGAATTATTACATTCAAATTTGACATTGTCACAACAAAATGAGTTGTGGGTGGGGCAAGTATGAGCTAGGCATCGTCGCGTGTTTTTTGGCATACTTTTTTTCTGTTTTGTGTTTTTAGCAGATGCAAGTGCCGTTGCACGGAATAAAGCGGCGCGGTGGGTTGGCCGGCCGTCTCCGTTGCGCGTCATTGTCCCTACACGCATCAGTGTCAACGCCAGAAAGTATATATGTAATTTATATAATACATATGTATGTACATACATACATTTTCAGCATATGGGGATCATATCTGTAGACATGTGTGCGTGTGTAGTATCTTTATTGTTGTCAACGGCTTTGATTTGCCTTGATGAAGGTGTTCGTTTGCCTGCAAGCATTGTTGTTGTTTTTTTTGTTGCTGTGACCATAATAAATCGCGAATTCGTTTTGCGGTGTTATTTATTGTATTTAATTTGTTTTTTTTTTTTTTATTTTTAGTTTAATTATTTTCAGTTTTTATTTTATTTTTAACCATTTTTATTTTTATTTTTTTTAAATTATTTGAAATTTATTTATTTTTTATTTGGTTTTAAATTTTAATTTTTCTTAAAATATTTTGTGCTCTTCCGATCTTAGTATTCTATAATATTTTTTTTCAAAAATATTTTTTATATTTCTTTTAATTGTTTATTTTTTTTTAATTTTTAAAACATTTTTTTAATAGTATTTTAATTTTTATGAATAATTTTATAATGTTTTAAGCTACGAAGTAAACTCCCTAAGCATTTTTTTGTTTGTACTTCTTTAATAAATATTATTTTTTACTTTTATAATTTTTCTAATACTTTTTAATTTATTCAAATGTTTTGAATAATTTTTTTTAAACATTTTTAATTAAAAAAAAAAATTTTAATGTTTTGTTTTTGCTTTGACTACAATTTTTTTTTTATTAAATTAAATTATTTTTTAAATTTTTTTCTTATTTTTTCATTTAAATTATTTTTTTAAATTAAACATTTTTAAACTGTATTTTGATTATTTTACTTTTTTTTATCATTATTTTAATCCATTTATTTTTCACATGTTTTCGATATTACATGCTTTTCCTCCTTTCGAGCTCATAATATTCTCTGATTGATGTGACAGTGTAATTAATTTTCGCCACATGTTCTTGAGCGCTGGCAAGGCTGCAAGTTGCAGGGTTTAAGTGGTTGCTGAGCCTTGTCGGGATGATTGACTTTCTTCGCTCAACTTTTCGCGCTATTTTTACGATTTCTTCATATTTGTATATGTGCTTTACACCTTTTTGTTTGAACTTTCATTATTTTACAATTAAAAAAGCGCGCGGCAGTTTGTCGCACTTTCCGTCAACCTTTTGCGGTCGTTGTTTTCACTCATTGCACTTTTTAATTGCAATTTGTCCTACACTTTGTCACATTATTGCTATTTTCTTATTTACGGCCTGTTGTTGTTGGCATCTAGGAAGTGCCTGTCACACGTTATATTTATATACCCACAACACATACATACATATATAGTATATATTTGTGTGCAGCAATCCATCAAGCGCTTACAGTTCGTTGTACACTAAATATAATATGTATGTTTGTTTGTATATGTGTAGGTTTGTACGCATTTCAGTGTATTTATGCCCTCAGCTCACTTTCCTTATTCACATCCTTTCGTAGAAATTTAATTTTACACACATATTTAATCGCTCACGCTACTCATTCATACACGCTTTTGATGAATTTGCCTGATTCAGGCGTATTTAGGTGGCTGAATGGGTTTATTGCCTTGCAAGCATATTCAATTTATTGTCTGTTCTCAAATGTTTTTGTTGTCAGCAAAATTATAGCGAAAGATTTAGTGATGCCTTAACTAGCAAATTAATTAAAGATTATTTAAAATTTGAGTTATCATTTCTAGAAGTCTTTGCATTCAAATAAATTTCATATGCTTTTGGTTCACAACCATTTGAAGATGCCTATGAATGGTTCAGAAGTACAAAAATTTCAGATTTTTTTTTTCCAAACCATTTGCTTTGTCGAAAAAGCTTAGAAAAAATATCGGGATCGAAACAAACTTGTGCCAAAAATGGGTTGAATAGGGTTAAACCTTCGCTATGGCCCCATATATTTACATAAGATAAATATTTTCGACCTTCCGGTTCACTATCTACCCCATCTATAGGTCAAAATATAACCTTTTATTAATATAACATTTTTCAATTTCAATCTAACATAATTTATATATAATAATTTTTTCTGTACATTTTTTTTATATTTATGAACCACTCATTAGATCAACCACCGAGCATTTAAAGAAATTTTAAAATCAGCGCTGTATAATGTAATATGTGATAAAACAAAACTGAATCGACAGCTTTTCAAATATCGCGGGAAAACGAAGACTTTGAGAAAAAATCTGCCATTGCGAAATAGAAGTACTATGAGATTAGTTGGAATGTATGTATATAAATCGACCTTTTTCAAAAAAAAAAAACTTGGGCAAACGAAAGCCTTGTGAAACAAATCTACGATTAGTTGGGATCAATACAAACCAAAAACCTATACGAACATTATTATGGACCAAATCAATAGCAAGAAATTGTCTATATCTTCCAAAAGGCGAAAAATATACCTTAGAAGACTTTAAACAATATTTTTAAAACTAGCTAGATTTGGAAATTTTTTCCTAGACCATCCAAACAGAACCATGACAATCTTTGAACAGCTAGAAAGCTCACCAAAACGTTGAGCAATACATAAATATGTAGACATTAGGAATGAAATCATCTGCCGTCGGTTTGTGAATACTTAAAGATCGACGAAACGAACAGGCAACTCACTAATTTGAATAGAGATAAGGCAATTTCACAATTTTGGAATGTTTGTAAGGTATAAATTGGCAGCATTAGAGGATTAGAGTAAGACTTTTTCGACTTATCGGAAGGCCTGAAGCCTTAGTTTTGGGTATTGTTATGCGGTTTGTGTTCTTTTTAGATTAAATGTCGCCGTTAGCTGTTTTGTGGCATATTGACAAGGATCATGATCTAAATATTAAAATTATAATGATGATTATGGAAACTGCTTCAAAATAGATTTCCTCGGAATGTCAATATAAATGTTTTGCCGACGGTGGCTTATTAAAGACTCAGAACTCTGATTGATATATAGATATTTCTACATAAAGTACATTAAGCAGACTTTGGGTATAATTTAGACAATTTACCATCATATAACACCGTAATTATATCAACATAAATAACAACAACAATAAAGCTAAACATATCATATTTTCCACTTTTGCCTCCAAATGCAGTTTCAGTGACTTAAAGAGTTTTTGTGTACTATAGTTATTATCTATGCAACAGAAGAGACGAGAAGAACGGATAATTGTCAAACTAAAGGCAGGAGGAGGAAGAGCGTCAGGTATAATCGAAGAAATCGTGGCATGAATGCAAATATTAAGAGTAGTTTTTTTTGACGTCACGTTAACTTTATACTAATCTTCCTCAATGTCTCTAGAAAATGGCGAAAATATTTGAAAACACTATTTGTTAGAATGTTATGTTGACAACAGAAAAATATTTTTGGTGTTATTGTATGTTTTTTGTTTTAAAATTTTTAAAACAATGTACCAACTTTTTAAATTTTCATTTGTTTAATTTACTATTGCTCACTCACCTGTTTTTGTATATAAAATATATATATAGTTGGTATATAACAAAGTTCTTTTTCAATTTTTCGTCTCACAAAAGACTATATCCGTTATTTGCATGGCGATATCCAAAAATGTATGTATGTATGTATATAAATGCAGTTATAATAAAGTAATATCTCCAATATACGCGAATGTATATGTAAGTCAGTGTGCTATGCGCACAAACCGATATATCTATATGCGTATTTATAAAAACGGAATTCCGAAAATATTTGCCGTGGAATTGTTAATGCTTGCTTTTTGTTTTGACACACACTTTTGGCACTTTGATTGGTTTATTTGGCGTTTGTTTTTATTTTGTTTACAAAATATGAATCCGCTTTTAAAATATGAATTTTTGTAATTGTTGTTTCACCTTTTCACCATAAAAAAGTTGTTGCTTCAGCATATGAATTTTTGATAAATATTTTTTTACAAACTTTTTAGCACTTTGTTGTTAGTGTATGTGAAGTTGTTACAACTTTAAACTGGGTTTCACAGTCACTATTTTGTTTATTGAGTTTTCACTAATTTAGAAGTGCTATTGTTTTAGAATTTTTTATATTTTCAAATGCTGTTATTTTTTAAATACATTTTCACTTGTTGCTTTTGCTGTTTTGTACGCAACTTTTTGTTTTGTTTCTTGTTTTTTTAACACTTTTTCAATTGATTTATTTTATTTTTTCACATTTCACTTTCGTCGTTCTGTGTTCTTATTGCAGTTTTTAATTGGTGCTAATGCATTTTTGTTTGATAAAGCCGTTTTGATGTTGCCTACTAAAGGAAAAAAAATAATTAATAAAATAATTTTAGTTGTGTGAAAGCAGCGCGCAACAAATGCAATTAGTTTGAGATGGCTTTTCGAAGGCTGAAATATTAAGGGTATTATTATATGTTAGAAAAACACTAAGAAATTAAAAAATAACCTTAGGAAATTAAAAAAAAATTACTAAAAAACACTAAAATAAAGAAAGTCACTACAAAAAAAAAAAAATAAAAATAAAAACACAAAACCAAACAAAAGAAAAAAACTTAAGAAAATTTAAAAAACAAAACAAAAAAAAACTTAAAAACTAATAAAAGGAAAACACTCAAAAAATGATTAAAAAAAATTAAGAAAAAAACAAAAAAAAAAAAAATAAATATAGAAAAGCTTGAAAAAATTAGATTTTTGGAGGCTTGCTGTTATTTTTTTTTTGTGCGACTTCGAGCATATTTTTGTTGTGTGTGGTTAACCAAATGGCAGCTAAATAATTTCTCTGGCATGTTTTGTGCTTCTTAATTTTTTTATCCAGTTTTACAAATGTAACATCTTACAATATAATAAAATTTTGAAAAAAATATTAAAATTAAATTTTTTAAGTTATTCAGTTTTTTAATTAAGTTTTCATTCGTGTTAATTTTTTATATAACAATAAAAGTAAATTATTTTTTCATATTTATTTAGTTTCCATTCGTATAACAAATTTTTAAATTTTATTATCATTATTCTTTCATATTTTCAGAAAAAAAACATGTCATGTTACCCCTAAATTGGCTGATTTTCGCATAAAATTTCTATAAGCATTAAAAACGCTAAGCACAATTATCAAATAATATTTCAAAAAATTTCGCTGTTTATTTGCAGATTTTTATCAGATGTTGAACTGTTTCGCCAACTTGTTTTTTGTCATTTTGCACACACAAACACAAACACAGTGTCTCAACAAATTTAATAAATCGTGGTATTAAAACAACAGTTTTTGTTTCTTTAAAGCATTTTTTTATCAGTCACTTATTTTTCCGTTACTTTCTATTGTTCTTTTTTTGTGTGACAATTCACCGAGCAAAAGCCACACACTTTTTATTGCTTTGGTGTTTATTGCTGTCTGTTGATTTCTTTGCGAAACATGTTGCGCCCAAAACATCGTTTCTACTAGCCTAACACTTAACGTCATTATTGGTTATTGTTATTGTAGTCGCACAGTTTGCACTGATTAGTTGCCACAAAAATATAAAAACTATGTTTTTTACGGCTGTGTTTCTTGTTTCCATTCGTGCAGCGCAGCTTATTCATTATTTGACACTTTGCACAAGCCATCACACACACATATTGCATATAAATATGTATATATATTTTTTAATAATTCTAGCACTGTTTTGCGCGTGTCTTCCATTATTTGTTCCTTATTGCTGCTGCTGCTCAGTTTTTCTGTATTTTTTTTACGCGCTTCGCTTGCAGCGGCTGTCAGCGGCAGCTCGCAGAGCCAACAAATTAATTATAATATTTCGTATTTTTGTATATTTACTACAACAACAACTTTATAATTTTGCTTAGAAAACAGTTTTTTTTGGTGTCGCACGCGCATTCGGCGCATCACGATTTTCGTTTAACAAAATATTTATATTTTTTTCACAGCACAAATTGGCAGAAAAAGTAAAGCAAAAACTAGTCACGAGATTTGCAGTTTTGCTCGATTTTTCGCCACTGTTTTTGCTGACAATATTATTTGTCCATTTTTTTTCGTTTTTTTTTGTTAGGCGGGAATTTTAATTAATTATGCTGCCATCGAAATAAAAAATAAAACACATTTATTAAACAATATTTTTTTTCGTTTGTGTTTGGAGTGCACTTTGTGTATCGTTCTCTCATTTTTTGTTGAGAAATTCGTGCACTTTATTTTAGTCTCGTTTTGATTGATTGTTTATAAGTTTTTTTTTTTTTTATTTTTATAGAATGTATTTAAGCATACCAATCCTAAATTGTATATTTTAGCTTCGTCAGTAACTCTATAAGCTTTTTTTCTCTTACTTAATTCCTAAATCATAGCTTGCATTTCACAGATTTTGATAATGTTTTCAAATATCACCGTTTTTAAGCTGAACTTATACAATTTCACATTTCTCGTAGTTTCCATGTTTCAATTGTAATTTCTCTATAAAACTTGAAGCTTAGTTTTTTTAGGTTATTGTCCTTTTCAATGCAACACTCACTTCTAAAAAAACTTGTATAGTTACTTCACATCGATTTCTTGACTTAATGCTCCAAATTATAAAGGAATATATTTTCTCAGTTTTATTTTCAAAAATCATGGCTTTAGTTTCTTCATTTCAAATTCTTCACTTAATGGTCCTAATTATATAGGAACATGTTTTTTTATCAGCTTCTGTTTTTTTTTTACAAAAATCACTTGCAATATTTGAACTAAATTTTTTATTTTTTAAAAATTTATATAAATTGATATTATTTATTTTCAAATATGTAATTAAAAAGCTTTAACTTATTAAATTATTATTTTTAATTTAAATTAATTTTTAATTTTTCTTCTTATTTTAATTTTATGTAATTTAACTTTTGTCGAAAATTTTTGTATTTTTTTAATTTGTTACGATTTTTTTACATATAAAATTATTTTTTTATTTTTGTTTGATTTTTTATTGAATTTACAATTAAAATAAATATTTTTTTAAGCGAATTATTTTTTTTAGTTTTAACACATAGTTAGTTTTTTTTTTAATGTGCATAAGTTTAAAATTCAAAAATTTTATTAAAAAAAGTATTTATCGCCTCAATTTTTTTTTAATTTTTATGAATTAAATTCTAAATTAAGTAATTAGTTATTTATGTTATTTGTTGAGACAAATAAATTTTTTAATTAAAATTTAATTAATTTAATTGAGAAAAAACGAATGAAATAATTTAAATATTTTTTGTTTTTAAATATGCAATAAGAACGCTTTAAAAAGCTAAATTTAAAATCAAATTAAATTAGTTTTTAATAAATTGTTTTTATGCTTTTTATTAGAGAAAATTTGTAATTTGAAAATCAATTTTTAAAGCATGTTTTACAATTCTTTGGATTGCATTTAGATGGTTTTAAGAAATGATTTAATTTTTTTTTATATTTTGTTATTTTTTCCGTTTATGTTAAAATTAGCTCTTATAACCATTTTTTCATTTTTGTGAACTTAACATTAAATCTTTATTTATTTAATACGTTTTTACTAATTTATTTCTATTTATTTTAACTTATTTGAAAATCTCATTCAATTTTTTAATAATTTATCTATTTTTATTTCAGCTTTTTGATATTTATTTTGTAGGTTACTTCTATTTTTATTAATTTTTTTTTTTATTTTTTGTGTAATTCAATTTTTTAGTTAATATAAAATTATGTTTGCTTTAATTTAATTTTTATTTTCTGCATTTTTGCACATTTTTGTCTTCTGCCATTTTTTCACCAACAACAAAATTAAGTTGCTTGCTTTAATTCATAAAAATTCAAATATTTTTGAAACAACTTAAATTCAATACAGCCGCGTCGCTGGCGCACACATTTCATGATTTTTTTTTTCAAATTAATTTGCAAATTTGCTATGTATTTAGTCATATGTATAAGCCCATTTGCATGCACATACGTACGAACACACTTAAATACATAAATATTTACTCACTTAAGTAATACTATTTGCATTTGTTTTTTTTTTCTTTAAATTTTTTTATATTTTATTTATTCGGTTTGTTTTGCGCTTTTTTTTTCTACACTGCCTCCACACAACTATGCGCCGTAATGTTAGAAGAAAGGAATTCTAATTTTGGTGCATTTCCATTTCACTTTTATTTTTGCGCTTTCTTTGCGAGCATTTCACATGTAAAATTTGTTGCAATTTTTTATTTATTTTTTTGTCAAATTAATTTTATTTTAAATTTTATGATTTAATTACTTTCCGTTTTCCAAAAGTTTGTTGGAGCGCACTAGTTCTTAGGGGCGTTTCGAACACAAAAAATTAGCGCACCGTCTGCGTTTGCGTTGGGGGTTGAATTGAAGAGGCGACTTTGAAATTCGCTGGTTCGGCTGCTGCGGATGTTGCTGCCGAACTGAAATGAGTGGCCAGCAGACAGCACAGTATAGACGACTCTGTGACTCTGAAATGCAGATCCCACTCAACACAACACACCACTCACACGCACGCACACACTTACACAGCGGCGCAGACACTTGGTTCAACACAGAACCGCATAGTAAAAGTAAGAATGAACGACAAAAACAACACCGAAAAAAAAGAAAAATAAAAGCAACAGCCGAGAGTTTTTCACTTCACTACACTTCAATTGTAAGGCAACGCGCGGCGGTGTACGCGGGCTCAACTGCTTACTGTTTGCTTGGCGCTGACTAGCTGGCTGGTTAGTTAGTTAGTCCACCACCCGTTCAGACGTTCTATTCACTTCGATGAACATCTTGTAACTATTTTCGAAACGCGAACGCAACTGCAGAGCAGACCACACCAGAGACCAGAGCAGACCGGACCGTCTGCGCCGACAGCAGACCAGACGACGAGCCAGCCAACACCAGCGCCAAAGCCAAGTCAAGTCAAGTCAGTCAGGCCAACCCAAGCACTCAGCAGCAACAGCAGCAGCACCAGCACCAGTAGTCGTCGTTGTACTCATTGTTGTAGTAGTATTAGTAGAAACAACAGAAAATTAAAGCAAAAGCAAGCAAAAGTCAACCAACAAAGCGACCAGCGCCGAACCAAGAGCAACATTGCCAGCAACAACAGCGCATACCATCAGCTAATCCACACACAGTGACTCGGCTGAGTGCCGGTTTGTGTGTGTGTGTGCCTTATATGCTGTTGCTGTCCACCAACACCGCGCTTCGCGCTGCTCACCACCACTCATCGGCTCACTGGCTGCTGTTGTCCATACTCGCCGTCGCACCATAGTAGAGCACCAGCAACGCAGAAACCGAATTCATCGTCGACGAAGCAGGCGCCAAGCGCAGAGATATAAACAAAAGCAGTGCCGAACCGGGTAAAGAGCAAAGAGTGGTGCGATGGCATGGTGTGGTCGGCTGGGCGGCAAGAGCAACAACAGCCATAGCAGCAGCAGTAGTGGAGGCAGCAACAGCGGAACCCCCGAAAGCGGCACACACTCAGCACAGGCGAACAGATATGCGAGTGCTAAAAAATATAGCAACGACAAAATGAAAAACAAAAACCAAAAGCAAGAAAAAGCAAAAGTAAAGCATAAAGAGCAGCATATCGGCGCGCTGGTAGTAATCCATCAGCCAGATGAGTGTGAACAAGGCAGCCGAAGAGAGCAGAAACGAAGCGCGCAACAGCGGCAGTCAAGTCAGCATAACAGCAGCAGCCCCATCACTGGCAACCTTTCAATGGCCTGTTGGACTGTCTGCCGGCATTGTTGGGGCGCGAAGAGTGCGTTTACCAATGTATAACAACAAAACCAACAAACGGTGCGTTTTGTGCGCTGTGCTCTGCGTTTGAGTTTCGGTGTTCGTGCTGCTCGCCATAAATCGCACATTGCCTGTCTGTGAAATGCAGAAATTGATTGGCTGCTTTCGATTCTTGTCGATTTTCAATTCTAAGCCAGCCGATTTGCGCATTTGAATCGTGCCTAGTCGGCTTATGAGTTAGCATTTTAATTAGCGACGTAGAAAGTTTAATTACACTTCCTCTTTATGGCGAATTGCACTTGAAGGTTATGTAAATGAATGCATTAAATGTAAGCCTAGTGACAAATATATTATGTAATTACACTAATCGGCATACAACACAGATAAATTCTAATTACCAGTTAGCTAAAATGTATTATAACACTTGAGCGTGTCTATTTTAATGTAGACTTCGGTCCAGACCTTCAGTGTTCTCTGGTAGCATCCAACAATCTTGCAATATCCAGAGTTCCAATAGTTCCAGAGCCAACCAATACAAGAGAAAAATTGCTCTCCAATGGAGCACGGAAATAACAAACAAACATATATAATTTAGCTATGGATTAGTTTTGGCGGTTCAGCTTATCATTGCGTGACTTTTAAAGCCTATATTTAGCTGCTAGTGGTATTTTTGTTTTGCATTTGGCTTGATGTGACTCATGAAGTAGGGAAATGATGTGGATTTGCCCTTTGGACATACATATGTATGTGGATTTGTATTTTATAGCCTCTGTTCAAGTATGTATGCAGATTATGTGAGAATTTCAACACATTCTCCTAGGAAATAGTATAGAAAAGAGATGCTAAGACTGAAAATGCAGGAGGATAATCCGCGAAGAGAATTTAAATTTTTTCGCATCTAAATTTAAAAAGTTTATATTCTACAAAATTTGGAAAAATATTCACCTACTCCTTCAGTGAACCAAATCGCAAAAATTTGTCCAGAAAAGAATGCTAAAAAAGAACTATTGCAACGAAAGCTTAAAGTCAGAGCCATTGGGTGTAGGAACTTTGATCTTTTTAGATTGATAGATGAGCTTTTCTGGTTAAATTCGTTCCTTAATGGATGCATATTTACAGTTTTAGTAGCGATGAAGTAAGTTTTAAGTAAGATGAAAACGAATGACTCTACTAACCAACATTTTTGCCTCTAAATTAAGTCTATCCCATTAGTATTTTTATAAGTTTACACGAAAAAAATTGAAAGATTCACATTCACAGACAATTGTTAGAAATATTTAGACTTTATGATTCTCTGATTTGTGAACTAACCACCAAACTCTAAAAATTTTGTAAAAGCTCAATTATTTACCTTAAAAGCTCTCTAAAAGTTGGATATGCCTCAGTTTCAATAAACTTTGACATATAAATCGTAATGTACGGCGATACTTCGAAAAAATTTTCTGTAAATAATTTCCATACAATTTTAGAGTACTTAAACATTTCAAAATAGTTTTCGGTATATAGTTATAATTTTTTTCATTTTTTAGTTATATTTATTTTTCATCACTTAATCTCGGAAATTTATTCGAAATAAATTAAACCGATTTTCTAGTTAAGCATTTCTAATAAGAAAAGCATTACGACTTTGAAAAACCATAGCGGCACAACATTCAATAACAACAGCATACACAGTATGGTATATAACATAACACAATCGCTGTTAATCCATTAACATACATATATAGGACAGGGCTCCACTGTTACCTTTAGTAATGTTCATAACATTACGCTGTTAACGTTACATACCGCCCGTTTGTGCATTAACAGGAACACTACACTTACTATAAATCGCTTGCATATTCCACCAAATGCAACAGCAACAACAAAAATAACCACCACACAAAAAACACTTTTGTTTTTTTCACTACACACGAAACACACAAGAGCAACCGAAGACGGCAACCGACGAATGGTTTTAACGAAGCGACTTACATTGACTCACTGATCGGCGCAATAAGAAATTCTAAATTGCAGTCAACAGCAACAACAACGAGTGTGCTAATAAATTCTAACAAAGTAACACGCGCACCGCGAATACGAAAAGTGAAGCACTTGTTGTTTTGCTGCAGGCAAAGAGCGCACTAACGAAAGCGAATGTTTCGCAAAGTGTTCTTCGGCTTGAGTGGCTGGCTCCAGCGACAGCAAATGCTCGCGTTGTGTAGCAGCAGTAGCTTTCAGTTGATAAACGAGGAACCAAAAAAGAAGCCAAAGAGCAACTGAAGTTAAGCATTCCAAAATGGAATGTAAGAATAAACGAAGAAAATATCAGAACGATTGTGTTGTACTCCAGTTCGACGTGCATTCTCTTGCTGTTACTCTTTATATTTAACCACATAACGAGTGCACTGAGTGCGGTTGACGCTGTTATTTCGTGGAGGCTGTGCTGTTATTTACAGTATTTTTACAGTACTCCCACTGTTATTGCGGCATTCTGCTCACCTCTGGCGTTAAGCACTTTTCTGAGGAATATTCTTGTTTATTCTTATGTTTAACTGCTGTACGCTCTCATTTTCACTGATGAATACATGCAATGCTCTCTCTTACTGCCTTTCTTGCACTCTCTCCTCGCTGCTTGTAGTGATTGCATTGCAGTTTGTTTGTATGTAAGTCCTCATGCATCTTCGTTCCATTTACACTCGTCTTAGTAAAATGAAATGCTTTTGTGGTTATTTATTATATTCGTAAATTTAAATGTTATTGTTGTTGTGTTGTTTTTTATTATTGTTACAGCTAATGTCGAAATGCAGTAATATTCAGTTGACATTTGTGGTTGACGCTGCCGTCATTGCTTCAGCCGTGTGTTCGTGCTTTTGATTTTATGAATATGAGTTTATTTAAATGCTGAATTCTGGACAACTTCGATTTCGTGGTAATTTGAAATATGCACAACCGTGTAACATGCGGCATGTGGAAACTCGATATGAGATCATCGATCGTTCAAAGTATTAACAGTTAGTTGGTCTTGAGTTTGAGTGACAGTTTCAGGAACAAGAATACCTTAGCTCACGATTTTCGTCTTTATCTCAGCACATTTTGGGAAACATGGAATCAGAAGTACCCTTTAACAATCAGATGATGCTGAGTATACAGTGACTGAATGGTTTGAATGTCAGGTTGAGCGAACGACGCAGGGAGAATAGAGAAATCCTTGGTTTATAGAGAGGTTGCACCTTCAATTACGAAAAGCTAAGTCAAACTTCATAATAACAGAGGATTTAACAACCTATATATTTGATATTAAGAGTTATCTGTAGGTGGATGTTTACTGTAATCCACAAAGAGATTAGTGGAGATCTCAATCTGATTAATGACTTGTGCTAAAATCAAGTTCTCACAGAGCTAAGTACTTCCTTGAGCTTGGAAACCAAAAACTGATTTATTTTTAAAGACACTCTCAATATTCATAAGGCAAAAACATTTGGACTATTATAGTTCCGAAGTTTTACATCCAGTTATCGAGGAAACTGCCTATATTCCGCAATGTCTGAACTTGAGCAATCAGTATAGGTCTGGTTGTGAGCAAGGACGAGACGAAATGTCTCCTGTCATCAAACAAACACTCATCGCATTCGTGACTTGGTTCGCACGTCACTGTTGGCAGTCATAATTTTGAAGTCGTTGATAATTTCGTCTATCTTGGAACCAGTATTAACACTGACAACAATGTCAGCCTCGAAATCGGGCGTTGGAAACGGCGAGTACTGCTGTGAATGGAACGATGACCTGTATGAGATATGAGGCGACATTGACATAGTTCAGCGAATGAAAAGACAGCGGCTGCGCTGGCTAGGCCATGTTGTGCGGATGAAAGGGAACACTCCAGCCTTAAAGATTTTCGATTCAGTACCCGCCGGTGGAAGCAGACGAAGAGGAAGACCTCCACTCCGTTAGAGATATCAGGTGGACAAGGACCTAGCTTCGCTTGAAATTCCCAATTGGCGGCACATAGCAAAATGGAGAAACGACTGTCGCACTGTTTTTGTCTTGGTTATAACCGCGAGAAGAATCGAGAAGGTGTCTATGTTAAAATATGTCGAGTCTACGACTTGTGAACAGACACAACGGAACCTGGGTCTAAGCGAACGTAGCAATCATCTATAAAACTTTGACAATGGAAATGTTGATTTAAGAACGATGGACTGATGTTGTTTATATTTTTTCTAATGACTATTGTAAGACTGAAAAGTCTAACTGGTTAGATCGTTCGCAGCTGTATAAACATTCGAGATGTTATCGATAATCCGTACACGGTTCTGTAGACAAACTTATCTAAAGTATATCTAACTACTTTTTACAAGTTGAGAAAGAATTTGCAGGTGATTCTGACAAAATATGCCAACATTTTACCACATACTCCTAGTTCCTTACCTTTTTATAACTCTTCGATATAAAGATTTTAAAGTGGAAGTGTAAGTAAGGTTCTCTTGTTCTCTCAGCTATCTTAGCGCCAATCTTACCAATCGAAATGAAATCTAGTTTGAATGTGAAATGTGACAAAAATACCAGGGTAACAAGAAGGACCAAATGTAATCGCAATCGCCAACTTCGCCTAGCCATTAAAGCATAACTTAAATTTTTAATGTTAATGCACTAATGGAAATCGTAAGCGTCCTAAAAGTTAAATAAGTAATCAAGGGAATGGCAGGCACGTGTAGCAGATAGTGTAAAATTCCGAGAATTAAATTTTTAAGCTGCACGAAGGACATGAAAATGAGAGAAAAGCAATTGAAGTGGAGAATAATAAAAATGGACGAAAAAAAATAGAAAAACGAAACTATTTAAGTAGTTTTGCGCATTTAATAAAGCGAAACGTTAGAGCTCAAACAAGTAGTTATATGTATAATGTACGGATAGGTAAAAGCATTTCGGTGATTATTAAACTAGCAGCCCACCAGGCAACCAGCAAATTCTCTACTAACACTAATATCAATGAATCGAAATGTGAAAGTTTTGTTGCGCAAATCTCATTTCCGCAACTCGTGGGCGGCAGGAACGGCGAAATGTTGTAACAGAGACTAAGATATCGACAGACGGACGCTTAAAGTTTCCCGCTAACTTGATGTAGAGATGAACCAAAGCGAGCTGCTGCTTTGGAAGAATGCTGTTGGTCGGCGCCGTAGTTGCTCTAAGTGATTTGGGGTCAGGAGGTTGAGTTGGATCGGCACCACAGTAGCGTGCACGACCAGTTGCTGCTCGGTTATAAGCACGAATGAGTATATTTTCGTACGCGACGCGCTAACAACGAAAACCAGCGAAAGCTACAACAACTCTACAGCGTTTTTTTTTTTTATTTTCCATTTCACTTCTTTCAGCTGGTTGGCGCACAGCCAAATTCGCGCCGTCAAAACAGACAAATGGTCAACTTGTACTCGCATGTAGGAGAACACATCGTCACACTATCACCCAGTCAGCAAGTCAGCTGCGTGCAAGAGTACACACGCAACAGACGCGGCAAATGAATTGTGGTTGTGAGCTTGAGTGAACGTTTTTTAGGGAAGCCACAAGAAAAAAACAACAAAAAGTTACCCATATGTGTGGATACACGCCGCGAATGCCAGCTGTTGAGTGATTGTGTGGGTGACTTTTTTTATAGTTGGAAATGTGAGGTAATAAGAAGTCGGCAGCGAACTAAGGAGCTGAGTGGAGTTAGGTCCCGTTCTTGCGATAGTAGTGTTTATGTAGCCTGAACGGTCCCTTATTTGTATATGACCCAGGACGACTAAATCTTCAGCATTCCTCAAAATTATTGTGTGACTATGTGTCCAATTCCGAGCTAGTAAGCCCTCTAGAATGGATCCCCTTTCGTCTGCTTTTCGTATTCAGTCATATATTTTCGATGATTATAAATTACAGGAAACCCGGACTAAAGGAAATAACAGACTGAAAGCCGACAGATCTTTCCAAAAATTAAACATACAAACTATAAGTACCTTAAACCTTTAAAGCTACAAGGCCAAAGGTCTTTAAGCTTTTCTTATACTAAAACCCTCACGCAATCGTAAAAAAACTAATTACATTCCCATCCGAAACCGTAATAGAAATAATTTGCCCGCACACATAAGCATGAGAAGTGCGTAAAATTTTAAAGCGGGAAAGTCATTTAAGTAAAGACATCAAAAAGCTCGTCAAACAGTCAAGCGACACACCAACAATGTCAAAAAAGCGCCAAGAAATTGAGAGACTACAATGCAGCTGACGACAACAGTCGGATGAGCTAAGCTTTTATGATTTTCTTTTTGTCGCAATTTTATAAAATTTTGTAAAAAAACATTTTGTCTGCAGGAAATCGTTGCATTTGATGAAATTACACGAACTGCTGCTTCGTCGGAACTCACAATGGAGCGTTAGGAGTTCAGCAAGCCATAGCCGTGGGGCGAATGAGCGTGAGGGCAAGGCTCACTTGGACTCAATGGAGGTTAACCGTTGCGCGTGAGAAGGAGTGGGTGGTGGCTGGGTGTACGAGGGTGTAACGATTCGTTGGAAAAAGCAGCTTTCACGGAAACTGAACACACTCACACATATTTGGGACACGGCACCAACAAGCTGCCAGACATTAAAAATAATGCTAAAAGCTGACAATAAAAGAAAGGATAACTGCGTGTGTGGATAATAAAGAAGCATAAAAAGAGTAAAGCGGCAAATTTAAGGAAATGACAAAGGCAAGGGAACGATGAAGGTTGAAAGCGTGCAGCAAACTTGATTGTAATAAAGAAAGTAAATCTTAATATGGATCAGCAGTCAAAATATATTGAGCGAGTTGGAGGAATACGTTGGCATAAAATATGGTATATTGGCGAGTTGGAGGATTGTTTTGAAAAATCTTGCAGAAGCTCGAAGGCGACATAGAATGCGGGTGGGTGGGCAAAAGTGCGTAAATGGCGAAGGTCAAACTGGTAAACCGAAAAATGCGCGCCTCTAAAAACATTGTCGAAACAGAAAAGGTTGTTTATACTTGTATGTAGATATACATATACATACGAGTATAATATAGTATACATACGAGTATATAGGCACTATTTACCTATTAGAGGCGTTGTGTTTGCGAAGTGGGACTTTGGCTCTGCGATACATGTGGGAGCGTAAGTAAGCTATTAGCCATGCAACCATATTACTAATGTTGGCGTTTATGGGCCACATCCGTTTCCGACGAATACGCGTTCCGGTTGTTGCACAAACATATGCATAGACGCGCTACATCTAATGGCTAGAGCCAGAGGAATTACGAATTGTAATGTGAAAGTCGATGAAAGCGTAAGCGTAACGAGGGAATGAAGGCAAAAACCTACAAATTGACATACATTTGATATTTTTTCTGAGAGTAAAGAAAAGGGAATCTAACGGCTTTCTAACAGGCTTTAATAAACACATAAATTTGAGAAATTCGAACTTGTAAAAATATTAAATTTTCAAGCGCATAGCCTCCGAGTATCAGCATCGTTCGATTAGACCAGTTCGAAAACTCGATCTCCTCGAGACCACAGCGGATTGGATAAAGAAATAGTTTTTGCATTTATACACTAACAATTTAAAAATGTTTTTGTGACGCTAATGCTTTCTTGGATGAGGATGGAGCCATGTGTAGAGGTTCACGCAAGTGAGGAAAGTTCTCTGAGCGCCATTTACTGCCAGAAACGGTTTTTCTACATATGGTTCAAGCAGCTTACGACTTCCGGTCTTAGACCAAGTATCCTTTAGGTAACCAAAAAACATCCGTTTGAAAGCGAGAACATCCCCTCCCCAGGGTGGTTCGCTGGGTTTGGGTCCCGCCACATAAAAAACCATACCAATGAAATTGCAATCTCGGATAAGTGACCCCCTTTTGATGATGATCCCTGCAAACGTTTTAAGGATTATGATAAAGTCCTCTCTCCACGAACATAGACCAAACTCTATAGGTCACTTATTATTCCCGTCCTGCTATGAGTCGACGTTACGAGTTCGAGAGAAAGATTCTGCGGAAGATGTTTGGTCTATTGGCAACGCCGACTATCGGATTCGATGAAACAATGAGCTATACGAGATATACGACGATATTGACATAGTTTAGTGAATTAAGTGACAGCGGCTTCACTGACTAGGTCGTGTCGTACGTATGGATGAAAACACTCCAGCTCTGAAAGTATTCGCCGCAGTACCCAACGGGGGAAGCAGAGGAAGAGGAGGATCTCTGTTCCGTTGGACAGGTCAGGAAGAACCTGGCTGCACTGGGTATCTCGGAATTGGCGCAAATTGCGAAAAGAAGGAACGACTAGGGTACTGTTGTAAACTCGGCTATAACAGAACTTGAAGCGAAAAAATATACCTTTTGAAAAACATAGATTGAGATCATAGACTGTCCTATATTTAACTCAAAATCCTAAATATAAATATTTGATTGAATTTTCCTCGTTCTTCTTGGCCCTCCCCAGCGCTAACCGGTTTTTATTGGCTCTCGCCGGACTTCAGGATTTATTGGATTCCATCGATACTCCCAGATCTCTTTGGCTCATATCCGTTTTCTCAACTTTCACCAGTAATCGCAAAAATCAAGAGTTTTCCAGCACGATATATGTAAGTATAGCCGAAATGGCCTCGGTTCGGCTGACTTAGAATAATTATTTGAAAGATCATAATCTTTTCCCCTTTTATCCAGGGTTTTCATTTACTACCCCGTAGCAGCAAAATTTCTAGAATTATTGCTATGATATAGCTACCGCTCTCACTTTGCCGGGAGCCAACAAAACAAAACTCGGAGCAGAGCAGGGCACATACTTTTACATTGTTATGCTATGGCTCCCGGTAAAGTGAGAGCGGTAGCAATAGCAAAATGAAATGCTACGGGAGTAGCGTTGTTTTTCAAACGCTGCTTTTATCCTCCTATTAAATTTTTCTACTTAAACATCAGTTCTTTTCAATTTCCATCAATTCATTTGCCACTGACAACCGAAACCGCCGGAATTTGACATCCGCTTAACTAGAAATTGTAGAAAAGAAAAGTGGAGAAAGGTACAGAAAGAAGTCTTCATTAGCATGGAAATCATTTTCGACTTTGTTATGAGTTGACATTGTGCCGACGCATAGTAATGCGCTCATTTGACACTCACACACTGTCACTCATATCAGCGCTCAGATCACTCACAACGGTATATTAACATTTCAATGCGACCGCGTACGGCCTTTCACATTTTCCCCCCTCGCGCGCATACAAAACACTTTTACTTTTTCACTTTTGCTACAATTTTCCACACTTTGTTGTTGTTTTTGTTGTTGTCGACACTCATTGCTTTTTTCTTCGCCACTCAGCTGCGCCTTTTTGTTCTTTCTTCGGCTCTTCGGGTACAACTGAAGTGCTTTGTTGAATGATTCATGTCCAAAATATACATATGTATGTACATATGTATGTATGTAATTGGCGGTGAATATGTATTTGTGTATGTATGTAAATGCACTTATCTAACATCTGTTTTTTCTTTTTTTTCGTGAATTCTGACTCTGTCTCTCTTTTCTAATATTACCTATGCATAACTCTAAGTGTGTTAGTATCAGTGTGAGTGACGCCTCGGTGACCTTCGGCCTCTGCTGAAGTTATGTACACTTGGATGTTTGTAGTTATTTATCTATGTAACTCTTTTTGACGTTTTTCATTGCGAACCCTCGAAAGACTTAGTGTAAATATGCATAGATTATACGGAAAAAAGGATGATACGTTCGTAAATATATGAATAAGAGTTGCCCAAATGCTCAAAGCATAGCCTTGTCAATGCGGTGCTTCATTGTTTCGCCGGTGCCTTGCTCTTGACATTCCTACAGTCTTCTCAAACTGACAGCTCCATTCTGTAGGCGTCTGCCGCCATCATACTGTGTCCAGTGGGTTTTCTATATAGCATATTTTCGCAGAAGTTTGCTGTCCAAACTTACTCCAAGGTATTTGGTGCGGCCCTGAGATAGAATTTATATAGTATAGTCCCCTCCTCTTAATTTTTATGAACTGTTTACCACCTTCAAGCTCTAGCAGGGAATTCGATGCTGATATATTGGTCCTGGCAGCATAGATTCGGATCGGAAATATTGAAGTTTTTATAAGGACTATGTCTTTTCAGGCAAGGAAACAAAAAAAGTACGGGGGGAGACACATCTGAGCTGTAGGGCGGCTGCGGAAGCGTTGTGATGCCGGCCTTGGTTAGGTAGCTGTTCACAAGAAAGTCGGTGGTGGTTGATAATGAACTTGACTTGGCATGCCGCCAGTTTGTCTTTACAAATTTTTAGTTTTTTCGCTATTTTGTTCCACATGAATGCTCTTTTCCTCCTCTCTTGCTTTTCTTTCTTTTTTGCTTTCAGATAGGCGTTACATTACATTTTTATTGCTTTGTAAAAAGACTGAGCGGCAAATTAAGTTAGTTGCGCTTGTTTTTATATGGAACAAAGAACAAAGAAAGGAAGGAAGAACAAAAGTTTAATTACGAAAATATTTAAGTGCGTTTTACGTTACTGCTTTCAGAATTTAAATAAATGGTAACATTTAAGCATATTCATAGAATATTTTAATAGTGTTAGGGTGATACTAAAACTGAACCTTTTTAGTAAATAACACTACACTAACAAATTTTCGAAATTTTTTTTAAGGAAATATCTTTATATATCAAAGCTTTATAGCTTTATTATGGCTTTCACAATAGGCTCCTGAGCCAATATAAAAAATACCAATGCTCTACCCATTTTTCCATTCACTCGTTATAAGCTTTGGCTATGAAGGCCTTCAACGATTTTTAGTTTTCTCCAGATTCTGGTTCATTTTTGGACCTAGAATCCCTACATGACTCTAAACACTGCGTTGCATGCCCAGCGAACCCCACTCATCTAACACCCCTCTCCCTGTGGTCGAAAAGGCACGTTTCCAGGGCCTACCGTTAGATGATTTCAATGACAACTAACCTCAACCTTACCACCCAAGCGAGAACTAGATAACAGGTACCACAAAAGCACTTGTGTTCGTAGTAAAGTAAACTCCCCAAAACAATAGACCTCCCATAACGATACTCCAACCTTTTCAACGACTCCGTAACAGTGATTACATTGGGAACACAAAATTTCAACAAACTCGTTATTCATATTTTTCACGTCGTAAACAAGCAAATGTCAAACACAAACTAATTGAAGTCTAATTTGATCATATGGTACAAATAATTTTTAGGAAGGCTACGTCGACTGTGGTGAGAACGGGTCTGGTCAGAACATAAAACGAAAGAAATTTTATGATTGACTGATCTTAAGCGACTTCTTGGATCCTAGATCACTGAAAATTTGACTGCTAATGAGCTAAACAAGTTTTTTTTCGAAGTTCAAGTCCAAAATTATTCAACTTCGGTTTGCATATGTGATTTAAATCAATATAAGCTTTACAGTATAGCCTAATTTGCCTGGCGATAGAGATCTTAAGAGGTTACATGGGTTTCGTTGAGCAAAACTCGGCCATTACGAAGTAATTTCTGGCAGTCCTTCAGAAAAAAGGTTCTCCACGTTGACCGCAGAACTTCTTACAGGTTATTTTCAAATAAGAAATGAAAAATTGAATTGGAATATTTTCAAAACTAATGACTAATGATGATAATAAACAAGATTTGAAAATAAATATTTTCAGCCGAAAGGTAAAATCTCATTAAAGCCAAAAATTGTTTCCCCTGTCTGTGTCAACCCCAAAAAAGGTTCAGTTTCAAACATTTTTTTGCGATTTCAGCACGTGCCATTAAAAATTCGTTAAGAATTTTAAACGCAGAAAAACTGATGTCAATCCTATACAGCTACAAGGACACTTGCCGTGAAGTTCAAATTTAACAAAAATCAAAGTTTAAGATAAATGAGCGGGTAAGCTGAATGCCGAAAAAGTTCAACATCAAAAGCGAACAAAAAATGCGTTTCGGCTTTAATTGCTGGATATAAATACCCCATTTATGTGGGTGTGTGTGCCAAGCCAGCTGTGGTCAGTGAAGAAGCCTTTGAGTTTCAAGCGACCTTTTTGAGCTTTGAAAATTTGATTTAGTGCTGCATTAACACAAACAAGCCATTAAAAAGCAAATATTTAGAAATGTGAAATATTTTTGCGGTTTGTTTTTAATTTTTGGTGCTTTTGTTTTTTTTTTTTTGGATACATGTGTTCGAAGATAAATCCTGCTAAATTAACACATATTAGTCACTTTGTTGGAATGTCGTTGAAGTGCTGAAGACAAAGTATAAGAAAAAAGAACAAATCAACAATCTTCAAACACGGTTAAAACCATTAGGAGCGAACAACAAAGTGGCTTGAGGAAAAAAAATGAAGCGTAAAGAAATAATAAAAACAAACAAAGCGCAGGAATTAACTACCAAAAGGATAAGCAGGCAAATCGAAGAGCGCTTTAAATGCGCTATAAAACAGAATAAAGAAAAAGAAGATAGGAAATAAAGCGAGAATGACAAGGAAATAAAGCGAGAATGACAAGGAAAAAGTCACAAGGCATTAAATGGCGTTAATCCATGAATTATTGCTTAAAAGCATGCCAAAACGTGTTACGCTCCACAGAGCTACATTCCTCCAGATATACTTGCACATAAATACCTTCATATACGTACATATATATAGAGACAGCCACCGACCGGCAACAACTGCAGGTAGGCTGAGCCCCACAAAACAGCAATTGGCTAAACGACCGGCCTGACCATTCGACAAGCGCCTTGGCCAGCGGACGACGAGCCATGGACCAGCAAGCCGGACCAACAGCAGCGTCGACAATGTGTTAGTTGCCAAAAATTACCCGCCAAAAAGCGATAATAAAGTGTTTGAAAAAGCCCCACCCGGCGTGTGGTAAATGCTGACAAGAACAAGATCGAATGCACGGGGTTTGTGGCATGAGTCGCGGGTGAAGAAAATAAAAATGAAACAAATGGAAAGATTGCCGCACAAGTGGTTAAGGTAGGCAAAAAGTGAAATAGGAAACAAAAAAAGTTTATTTAAAAAAAATAAATAAAATGGAAAAAGGATCAAATAAAATAAGCTTTGGGCGGCAGAATGTGTCTTGTCGCCAAGCGTGACAAAGAGCGACGGATTAAGTTTGGACAAATAACTGACCAAAAAAGAGATGTGTGCCCGTTTTTAGAAAGACAATACAAATATAGCTACATGACACACATATTTGGGACACAAATAAGATACTAGGGAAGATTTATATTGCAAAAGTTGCATCCCAACTAAGCAACAACAAAGAAACCTTTTTCTGTGGCGTTGATTCCTGTGCTGAGCCCTGTTACACTAAGCACAAGTGTCACTGCTTCGGTCAGCAGAAAAAACTTTTTGGGTGCAACTTAGTTTAGGTTCGGGTCGGTTCAGCTTAGGTCGGTTATTTATATGTAGACATTATAAGAATACAAAATTTGCTTAAACTGAAGCTTTAGCACGTAAAATTATGGCGTCTTAAGGTGACGAAGAATATAATATAAACCATAAGAAAAATATAATTTTTTTTGTAATTTGTTAGTAGTAGTCATTCCAAAATTATTTTTGTAGAAAATGTAATAGAAATTAGGTCGACAGAGATTGGAAGGTTCAACAAACGTTTTTCATTAAATGTTTTGGTATTCTCTACGTAGAAACTAGTTAATGGCATTCTAACTTATTTATAGGTGTGTTTGACGTTTTGAAAGGAAAAAAATACCCTTGTAATCAGAGACTTGAACGGGTGTTGAACCAAAAAATCGTTAAAACTATCATGTCAGCCATACAGCTTTTCCTTAATTTGAGAGTTCTCTGAATAAATCAATATATGTAGTTTAAACTGGTTCAATAACTGGTTCTTCTCAAACATTTTTTGGAATACTATTGAGGTAAACGTTTTTTACAGGTCATAAACGCAAAACAGTGCTAGATATGCCTACTCGACTGTCCTGGAAACAAATCTATAGAATCATTTTTCTTTCTTGGAATCTAAGTGAGATTACCAATGGTGAAGTTTTTATAAAACATTATAAATATATTATTCTCAAATTAATATAAAAGGGAGTAAAAGTGACAGATTTAATGCGAGATAAAGAGTAAACCGATAGGAACAGCAAACGACGCCATATTTTTTCCTGCTCTTTTGACATTTCATCTTGGAAAGGTATACGATTCAACAACGAGTCAAAATTATTAAAATCTACTATCTACATTCGAAGTCAGTGGCCTCAACTTTAAAAGCGCTACGTCCAATTTATGGTCGTCAAGCGTTAGGCATCTCTGTGACGTCGTTGTGGTGAATTTTGCGAAATGTTCTTGACCTACGTCCTTACAAGATCAAATTGGCGCAAGAACTGAAGCCGCTTGACCACCAGAAACGTTGTATGTTCGTGAATTGGGCTGAGCAACAATTTGCAAATTATCCGCATTTTCGCCGAAAAATCATCTTCAGTGGTGAGGCTCATTTCTGGCTGAATAGCTTCGTCATAAGCAAAATATGCATTATTGGTCAGGCAGAAATCCGCACGTACTCCATGAGTCACCATTGCATCCCGAAAAAATTACGGGTTGGTGCGGTTTATAGGCGTCTTTGGGCCGTTATTTTTCTGTCATGATCAAGACCGGCACGTTACTGTGAATGGGAATTCCTACCGCTCAATGAAAATCGAATATTTTTGGTCCGCATAGGATGATATGGACTTGGACAATATGTGTTTCCAACATGACGGCGTGACAAGCCCTACAATCGTGTTTTTGAAAATTAAGTTTGGTGAACGTGTTTTCTCACGAAATGGCCCAGTCAATTGCGTGCAATTTGACGTTGTTAGACTATTCCTGTGGGGCTACGTCAAGTCTAAGGTCAACAAGTCAGCGACGATTGATGAACTTTGTACGAATATCGAACGTGAAATTGCATCAGTATCGGCCGATTAATGCTTGAAAATCGTTTTTGTTTCTTATTGAAAACCCCATTATATGTGTGCATTACATTGTGAAAAAAGTGAAAAAACACCAAATTTGATACACAACAACCTCGAATTACAGTTTAAAAATGGTCCACGACAATTTTTTCTTCGAAAAGAACTTCGTCAAAGAGTTCACTATCTATAAATCAGTCATTCATAATGGCATCAAAGCAAAAACTCTTTCAAATTGGCTAGTTTTCCTTAGAAAAATGTTTTCAACTATTTGCTTAACTTAGCTGTTAAGTTTTGAAACAGTTTATCCACTAACAAGGCTAGATTTTTGACTAGTTTTGCACACAGTGGTTGCTCAAGTAGGTCGATGTTAAAAAGACACTCGTAATGCCTTTTGGTGTACCATATATCCGAGCATATGTATGTATGTATATTCATGTATAAGCTTGCTTTACAGACAAATCTTCACATATGTCTATAGAGCTAGATAGATACAAAATATTCCAAAGGTAAGGTAAAAAGATTTACAAGTCCGTATAAATATAATATTGTATGTATGATAGGGCAACATATGGAAATACATATGTACATATATAGGTAAACATGTAAATATGTATGTACATATGTATATATTTATGACAATAAAAAGATAAAGTAGGAGACCCGTGAAAAAAAACAAATGGCTTATGTTTTTGCGGCTTTAAGTTCTGCTGGCGACATTTATGCGAATATTAAAGTCGCCCGAAACCGAAAGACGCATTAAGGTCTTTAGAGCAATGCTTACATACATATGTACGAATTTTAATACATTTCAAATATAATGCGTATAATATGTGCACAATACGCATACATGCACACATGTGTAAGTAGTTACGGAAATGTGCCCTCAGGTGATGTGTTGTTACATGGATAAAGGCGTCTCGTCTGCTACTTAAGAGCACACTCTGTGAGCTAAATGGAGGGTTGCTGGTAGGCATTTAGATAAGAGCACAAAATATAATTCGTGTATGTGAGTAAACTGCGAAACAGTTGAAGATGCTGCGCTCATGAGAAGCGATTACTGTGAACGTAGTCTGTATGATTGGTTTTCAAGAACAGAAACATACAGAAATGAAGAGCGCCTAAAAAATTAAAAAAAAAATTTTTTTTTAAATAAATAAAAAAAAAAAATAAAAAAGAAATATAAATTAAATATATAAAAAATATAATAGTAAGAAAGTAATAAGTTCGATTGGAACTAAATATTAGATACTCTTGCTCATTATATGTTGAAAAAGATTTTAGAATCAACCTGCCACTTTTTATTTAACATCTCCTCATATTTTTAAGGTATCAAACATATGCTTTCTGTTCGGATTTATAAAATCAAAATCTCTTCGATGTCAAGGTACACATTTCCCACATTTGTATGGACCCCTCCATGCTGAGAGACATCTAGAAATCAACTCAACTACAACTCTATATACTTATATTTGAATTATGTAAGGAGTCTCAAGAAAGCCAAACAATTTTTGTAATAAAAATATTTTCAATTCCAACCTCCCAACATCTTTCCAAGTCGCTACAAAATCTCTTCTAATCTTCAAATACTGACAATAAAATTCGTAAAAGCCATTTCATTGACAGTAAATATGTACATACATATTTATATGAACGAACGTGTGCATGAGTCATAAAATTTTTTGGCTGCATTGATGCTCGGCAAACAGACTCAATAACATCAAATTTCAACAGACTAAAGAGCACACAGCAGAAACTAAAATGGTCCTGCAAATACATACTATATATACAGATATATATGCATATATATACATATGTATATAAGATGCATGCATTAAAATTCAAACAAATCTGCATTTATCATGAATCTGCCATACACCACTCTTCGCTACACTCTTTGCCCCACTAACGACCGTGTCTTGGTCAACGCTTGCGCTCTCTGTCAAATCTCATGCACATCAGCACTATTTTCTTTTGTCGCTGGGCAACCAAGTCACTCCATCACTGTCCACTTGTTTGCTTGGAATGTCAATTAGTACGATTTGTACTTCGATTATCGCTCTGAATCGGTTCGGCAAATATTTGCATCGGTGTAAAGTTTCTTCGTGCTCCATACAGTCAATAAGTTCCTCGTAGAAGAGCTCTTACTTGCTTTGGTTGTTGCACGCTTTGTTTGTATTGTTGTAGGGCAGGCCAAATCGTTTGTCCTTCCCCCCGACCATTTAGTCGTTCGCATTCGTATTAGCGAGCAGGGCACGTTTTAGATTACCACAAAAGGTCGATATATTCATGGATGTATAGGAAATGACTTCGTGTTGGGTGTGTGTGTGCGTATGTGAGTTCGAAAGGGATCCAACTAATTTTATTACAGATAATACCGCAATGGTAGGAAGAAAGCTGATACTAGCAGTGGTCACCCAATGAATATTAATGCGATGCCAAGTGGAAGTCGAGGTACCGAGATAACATTAAAAGGGATGTTTATTTGTGTTTGTGAATGAACAACGTTTGTTTTTTGTTAAGAGTAAAGGAAGTGAAAATATTTGTAGCGGTAAGGTTTGTGACTTACACAAAAATAGAAGTAGAAGTGGCGGTTGAAGGCTGTCTTCTCAGTTTAGTAAAATCATCAAGGAAATTAGTATACAGAGATACAAATATGGAGTATGCTTCAAAAATGTTTATAGGCAAAAGTTAAAACATCAGGAAAGCCTGCACTTACACCACAAACTAAAGCTTAGGGAATACCAATACTATTGGTGGGTTCAATAAACTCTCAATCTAATATGGCATGTTAACGTCACTATTTTTTGCCAAATAATATCGTCCAATGAAAAAGTTTAGTAAAATAGCAAGTAAATAGTATCAACTGTAAAAATGGACATAGAAAAGTCAGTAAAAAGTGGTAAAACAAAATTTTTAGGTTATCTTTTATATTTCTGTATTTGGCAACCCTGAAAATTTCCCAATTTTCAACCATATTCTGAATTTTAATATTTTTAATGATTTACATACATATATACATACTTGTGATTCACATATGAGCAACACAAATTGTATACAGTAACTTAAAATATTCATTTATGTCAAAAAATAAATTTAAAGCACGAAAATTTTGGCGAGATTATTTTTTACAACTTTTGACCTAGTTGTACCCAGCAACAGTGCATCGATGAACTTAATTAAAATTTTGGCGATGAAGCTTCATCAAAGACTGGTGTTTAACGATGTTTTGGTGAATTAAATCGAAGTCGCATTTCACTCCAAGAGGGATTTCGTGAAGGTCGTCCAAAATCAGTTTTTTCAGAAACTGTTAATGCCGTGTGGAAACTGATACTGCAAGTTTGTCATGTAACGTATTTTGAGATTGTGACTAGTGGGACCCGCATATATTCAATATCGCATGAGCTTTCACGTGGGATCCCACCTACGATCGTTCAAACGACAGACTCATATTGATTGTTCGAGAAAAATGTTAAAAGAATACGACGACAGTGCCTCGAAACGTGTCTATGAGAACGTGAAAGATTACGCGTATGAGCCCGAAAGTAAACAGCAGTCGACAGTATATGTGTTTCAAGATGAGCCCAATCCAAAAAAGTTGTTCGCGCACGAAACACTTGTCTTTTTTTTTGTTATTTTTTTTTAAACTGGACATGTCAGGCCATGCCATGCCACAATGCAGAGCAATAAATACCGAGAGGTATACAACCATTTGTTTACCAGTTGTTTTTTAAGAAATCAGGACTAACCGCAGAAGACGGATCACTCTTCACCACAACAATACGAGCTCATACAAATCGACCGAAACAACTGCATTCTTGAGCACTCAAAACATCGACCATTGACCGTTACACCTTATAGTGCTGACTTGGCACCGAATAACTTGTTTTTATTCCTGTACGTCAAAAACAAATTAAGAGGTCAACGTTTTTAGACAACCGAAGATGCGGTTGTTATCTTCAGAACGCATATTTTGGAGACATCTCAATCAGAGTGCCAAAAGTGCCTCGACAAGTCGTTCAAAAAGATACAAAAATGTATAGATAACAATGGAGAATATTTAGAAAAAAAAAAACAATAAAGTTTCTGTTTTTGTTCCCTAATTAAGAAATTAAAAAGCAACTGTCATACGGCTGTCTTTAGCAAAAGCCACAGCAAGTTTTATAAAAAATATGAAAAATATTTATGATATAGAAATTATTTCTAGAATCCTTAAACATGTCTTGCTGAAAAGTTTCGATTTTTTCCACGATTTTATAACTGTTACCAATTTAGTTACATAGTATGTATGTATGTAAAAAAATCTAAATTTCACGTATTTTCCCACGAGCCACGGGGATGCTGCTAAATTTCATGCTACTTATGTAACTGCCACCATTGGCATCATTTCCCATTAGCTTACCACAGTATCGCATTACGCCTGCCGAGAAACACGTCAACGACGGATCTATTTCAATTTCGTTTGTTTTATGTTCGCCTTTTTTGTTGGATTTGACGCGGCTTAAATTCAATTTAGACTTTGGGTTACATTCTGCCAGCTGCTGGTGTCTGCGAGGCTACAAATGACGCTTAGGAGAAGGCGCTATTTTATGCGCAGATAATAAAGAATGGAGGGTGCCAGTACTACAAGTGGCTTCAAGACGCACAGGTACACTTGCCATTGTTGTTGTATGTATAACATATTTACATACATACATACATATAAGTATATGCCACTTCTTGTCGCCTTGGAAGTATTTTTGCATATTTTGCACACTTCTGTTTGCTTTATGTGCTCGCTTGCGAATATTTATTGTTGTTGTTGTTGTTGAGTTTCACACAAATTTTGGTGGTTTTTTTGCAGCAAGCAGAGGTGTAAATTTGAATTCTAAAAGACTCGAGTAAGCATAAAATATGAGAGGTACAAACACATTCAAATAAATATGTGTGTATGTGTGTGTGGCAAAGACATATAATGTGTAATACCTGTGCTAAGCCCAAATCCCCGTAGTTGTTAGCTCAAGCGTTTTTGCTTTGTAGGTGGTAGCGTTGTTCTTCATACATGTATGTATATGTGTTTGCATGTGGATGTGTGAGTATGCGTTTTTGTATGAAGAACAACTTCAACTGTCGTAAAATTCTCTTGGCGATGCTTATTTATTCATGTTTTATGCAAATAATGATTTACATAAGCGTTTTCTTGAATGCATGTGTGTGTGTATATAAGAGTTTGTTTTTGTGTGAGTATGTGTGCATTTTATGTTTACTTCCACGGTTATGCCAATTTCAGAATTCGCAAGGCAGATTTAGGCGCATGATTTTTTGTTTGTTTGTTATTGTTGTTAAATTTTCAGTGGGTGACACATCAAATAGAGTTGCCAACATATGATTATTATTATCTGAATAATATGTATACAGAAAAAAATGCTTTCCTCTTATCAGTTGTGTTAAATTTAGCTCTCAATAGCATGAATTCGAAAAATATTTCGAAAAATTATAAAATTTGAAGGAAAAATTGTAGTAGAAAGTAGAATGACCTTTCAACTCCTGAACTCCATCCTAGCTTCTGAATTGAATTATAAGTAGGATTAGTTATTTTAGGAATCGGGAGCACTTGGCGTGGTTGGTCCTCCTATGAACATTGGGTAAGTGGAAGTCGGTGAAAATCGACCGGCAAAAGAAGTGAGCTTTCGTACGCAGCGATCTCACTAGAACTAACAAAGGAACCTCTGCTGGACGAATGGCTTTACAGGAGGCAAAAGGAAGGCAACAGCAGCTAAGAAGCAGAAGGCACACCAACGCTTAGCAGCAAAATCCTGAAGCCCTACGGTTACAAGCATTTTGAACAGTTGTCTGAGCAGTATGCTAACACATTCGCACATTCGGCAAAACCGGACGCGACTGCTACTAAACCTATGCGACAGAGGTCGAATGAGCGGAAGCCGCCTTTGGTAAAAGACAGCGAATGGGAGCTGCGCCAACTTTTACCGGCTCAATAGAGCTTGACGTGCACGATGGTAGCAGGGAAAATGATGGCATATCCTGTGAAGAATGGATGAAAGATGAGCCTATTTCTGAAGTCTTCTTAAAGTCATTCAGAAAGATCCCTGGGCCATCTCCAAAGTGTGAGATGGCATCATGAGCTTCATAATGTTATCAGTCTCTCGGTTGGGAGAGGTTTGAAAGGGAGCTAGTTTAGACGCTGTGCACAAAGCGAACTTCCCGCCCCGCCAGAACCTTCCTACATAAGTGAGGTTAATAAATATTAAGATATTGCAACTAGAGGGGGACTAGAAGGAAATAAGGCTAGAGAGAACAGCAGATTCTTATCGGCAAGCGCTGATTCTGTTAAACGCGCAGTTTATCGGTCCTCTAAACAAAATCAAGGAAAACTACCATTGCCACAAAAATTATGCTTTCCAACCCCGCCGCAACTAAGCTGCCCTAAAAAAATGAGATCACTGTATCTTGAGTTAAGCCAAAAAAAGCTACTAAGTATTGAAAGTAAGAGTAATATGTGTAAATGAGTTATTAGAAAAATCCATTTCTGGCAGTTCTTGATCATTTTATGAAAGCAAACTCCAAAAAAATAGTTGAAGGAATTATGGAGAGAAATCACGAACAGATCATAAGTACTACGAATCATCATATGTGTGGATGGCTTGGATATCTAAATAGTCTTAATTAAAGAGCTGATGTATTGAAAGCAAAAAATTCTAATTTTAGTTTAGTCCACTTCTTTGATTACACTACAATCCTAATATCAGCCTTCAACTAACGTCAGCAACTTTTCAGTACGATGCTTATATCAAATTCAAGTAAGAAGAGCAAAGAAAACAATGTAGCCCAGTGGAGACGCACAGACGTCATCTAGAGACTGAAAGCAGTGTTAGTTTTTTATTTTTTTTTTTTAATTACAGTCTCACACCATCTTCACCACTTTTGAAAACAACAACTAACGTACAACAACGTACATATACAACACAGATCAGTGTTGTCTTCAAAGCCTGCTTCTGTGTTTGTTGGCTTCGCGTTACAACTCGTCTGCCACTTTGACTAAACTGTCCGGTAGCTAGCCTGCTACGTCTCATTTTCAACAGAGGTGTCAGTTGTCGCTACTTCTTTGTAGACATTACTTCTGCTTGTACTTGCACTCTTCAGCGGCTCATCACTTCTTCTGCTGTGGCTCATCCAATAAACAAGTTAAATCCCATGGTGTAAAATGCAGTCTGATATCCTCTTCGCGTTGCAACTGAACGGGTGTTGAGTTCGGATTGTTTAATTTTCCAGGCGTTTTGTTATTCTAAACGAATCGTGTTAAATATATATATGAAATTGTGTATCGTAATACTGCAGTGAAGACAAACAAACAAAAGTAGATTGTGTCCATAAACACGCGGACCTAATCGGAAACTTTATAGCAATTTGCTTTGAACTTATAGTTAGGGAGTTCGAAGATGTGTTTTTGATCGGGATTCTTGCTTTCTGCGTTAGGTATGTTTGGTCACCCTACAGCTATTATAAAGGTGGATGGCCTTTCCGTCAGTGATTGAAGCCACTCCGTCAATAACCTGTTTTTGAAGTATAGTTCTTCCGTCTTGTTTCTTTATCCGGTGCCTTTCGTCGCATTCAAACTTTCCGACTGAAAATCTATATGTATAATAGATTAAGGGACTGTAAATGCTTGCAAACCCTTCGTGTTCTTAATTCCCGGGACCTAAGGCTTTCTTCGTACTCTTTTGATTAATAACTGTACTATTGTCAGTCAATTCTACAACTAAAATCTCGTCAATCGCGTAATCTTCTATAAGATATTTTCTACTTGGGAAAAGAGGATCTATCTTCTTCTATTTCTTTATTGTCGCAGACACCGATTACGCGGTTATAGCCGAGTTTACAACAGTGCGATAGTCGATATTCCTTTCCTCTTCCTCTGCTTCCCCCGGTGGGTACTACGTCGAATATTCTCAGGGCTGGAGTGCTTACATCCATTCGGACGACATTACTTAGTCAGCGTAGCCGCTGTCTCTTAATTCGCTAAACTACATCAATGTCGTCGTATAAGGAGGATCTATCATCTCTTTTAAATGAAGGTATCGCAAATCCAGCTCATTAATATATATGTATTCATGCTTTTCAGTTTAGTTCCTACAGGGATTATGCTACGTAAGCTTACATGTGCAGCAGAAAAACACTTCGCGCGCTCAATCAACGTCAAGTAAATAAATTTTTGTATACAAAATTCAACACTTCTATCATCAGTAGCGAACATAATAACATGTGCAGTAAAAACAACAAACAACACCAAGGTAATGCGTGGAAAAGCTACCGTTATATGAGCAGAGGTGACTACTGTGTATCCAAACAGAACTCTGGTATTACTTGTAGAGAGCTTTCTCCAAGTTTCTCGCAGTGTTATATAGGAAGTAAAAGAGAGGGTTAAAAGAGAGTTTTGAGGGGCGAGTACGGTAATTAAAATATCCGCGGTAGGATTCTAGTTCAAGGAAGATGTCAGTATCTGTGAACTAATTGTATAAAGTTTCAGCTGATTTAAAATATTCATAAGTTGTCTATCTCTCTTATCCTAGAATGTCGGATTTTAAAATTATCAAAGCTTTCCACCAATCCACCAAGCAAGTACAGGGTTTGTCCGGAAAGTCATAAGACTGAGGCGATTTAAACAAATTTATTGAACCAATCGTTCAATTCTTTAAAAAATATCAAAAGAGGCTCCTTCTGCGTCGGTGCAGCGCTGATAGCGCGATTTCGAAGCATTGAAGGCGTCACGAAAGTTATTATCCGGAATAGTCTTGAGAGCCGAAGTGAATACTGCTTGGATCACCTCTGTCGTCTCAAAATGCTTGCTTTTCATCGGCCTTTTCAGGCAAGGAAACAAAACAAAGTTCGGCGGCCACATCTGCGATATAGGGCGGCTGCGGAAGCGTTGGCATGCCGGCCGTGGTTAGGTAGCTGTTCACAAACCAGTCGTCGTTGTCTTGGTGCAATTTCAAAGCAGCTGTGAAGTCTTGTCGGAGCCGATTGGCCCTTCGTTTGATTCTCTTGAGGACTTCCACGTAAAAGGAATACTTAGTCGACGGTCTGAGTTAAAAACTTTGCCCACATGAGTCACATTGTCTGTGTTTGTCGAAGTAGCAGGTCTCCCAGCACGGTCTTCATCAGCTACCTCTTCCTGGCTCTCCAAAAAGTCCCGGTGCCACCGACAACACATCACTTCTTGCTAAAGCAACATCTGGGTAAGCCTACTTGATCATATCAAACGTCCCTCTCGCCAGATTTAATCGCGGACCTCTCCAGGTGCTCGGAAACAACTGACCGACAACTAAGTCGCTCGTTCGTTAGCTAGGAACGCCCTCTGCCGAATCCAGTCAGTGGGCGCACGCTCCGAAGTACAGTCGTGGTGGAAGAAAATCTGTTCTTTTACTTTCCGGACAAACCCTGCCAGGGAGGATCAGCAATAAATTACTAGCCTTTAAATATTTTCATCTCGTAAAAGAGCTCAGATTTGTCAGTTTCTCTGAAAAGTTAGCAACAACCAAGTTTGCCATGTTTCCCTCTTTCTATGCCTTTCGGAACGCAGTTTCTATATTTGTCTTCCTTCACTGACATTGATAGCATCAATTGAAGTCAGCAACCAACCTCTCTGATGAGAATTAGCATTGGGTTTAACCTGTTGAAATAATGCAAAATCTTTAAAACTCTCTACTAAGATTATCACGACTTTCACTAAACGGAGCGTCCTAAACCCACACTAACTGAGACTCATGTGTCATAGGTCAGCAAGTAGCCGCCAAAACCAACACTCCCATTAGAGTACACTTGTCAAAGGGAAACTAAGCGTCTAACTAATACCAACTAATATAACAACGAAGAGGCGGTTGCACTCAACTTGCACTATACCCGAAGCTCGGTCGCCGATAGGCAAACAAACAATTACAACCATAATCCGACAAGCCACACTCGGCGGCAGCAAGAGAGGGCAACCGGGCCATAGTGTATGGCCCAATAGGTCAACACTCATATAGCCGGTCAGCTCATGTGCATAACTGCACAATTATACACGCCACACTGCCCTCCCCCTCTAGCTTAACAACGAAATTGGAAGTGCAAAGAGTCGCTAGAGGGTCATATATGATGACTGTTGTTATAACTTAGTATGCAACAATAACAACAATTGCTGATATTTGCTTGCTGTCGGGATTGTTCGTTTGTCGTCAGTATATAGTAGTCAAGCACTAGCAGCAGTTTAAACCCTAACTAAAGCGCTCTGTTAACCCTTCGACCAGCTTGCCATACACGCTCAAACACTCAACTATTTGCTCAACTCAACTGGTATGGGTCAGTGCATGCTTGTGGTTGGCAAACTGCATTGTCCTGTCGTCAACATAGTCGGCATTACAGACGTATGTATGTATGTATAGTAAATATATAGCGCTTTGTATTTGTTATGCTCCCTCGGCTGTTTACTTTTGCAATTGATGCTGCTAGTTTTTATTGCTATTGTTTTTGTATGTTATTTTCTGTTAGCGCCACCACAAACGCCTTCGACAAGTGCAATTGTGTGGCAACACCACAATGCAAACGTCACTTGCTCGGCGGTCCTTGAGGGCGAAGTGCAGTTTTGCTGCTTCATTGGCTATTTGATCGGTTGCAAGTGATTTATGTGCAATGAAATCTGTGCCTATGATGGCATATTTTTAATTCACTTGCTGATAATGTGTAAAGCAGGTGGATAGTAAAGTTTAGGTGGATAGTAAATTCGCTTTTCGATACCTTGGAACCAGAATTCTTCAGTTTAAATAATTTACACCTAACTGAAGCAAATGTCTCGCGAGTTTCATATAAAAGACATATGGGACCTTGAGAAGAGCTTGCATTTCATTATCTGTCTTTTGAAATGAGTTTGGCTTATTCTATTTATAGATCTATCCAATATCAAAAAATTAGATTATAAAGAATGATCCAAGTAGAGGTACTTTTTTCAATAGCCTTTATTTGGCAGGTCACGTGTGAGTCGTGTCAAGCTGTCATGTTATTTTTGTTCAGTATTGTTTGGCAGCCGTAGCTGAGAGTGTTAACGAAGACCACGTTCGCAGCAACTCGGACTGGCGTATAGAACGACTTGGAGCATTTTACGTCGAGATCACAAATTGAAAGCGTACAAAATACAGCTTGGGCAAGAACTGAAGCCACTCGAACTTCTTAAGTGACTTCTTCGCTTTATGGGCTCTTAAAAAGATCCAAGAAGATCCCACGTTTTCGAGCCAAATTTTGTTCAGTGATGAGGCCCATTTCTGGCTCCATGGATTTGTAAACAAGTAAAAGTAAGGCATTTGGGAGGAAGAACAATCTGTAGAGATTCAAGAGCTGCCATTTCAACCACAAACGACTGTTTGGTGTGGTTTGTTGGCCGGTGGAATCATCAACCGATTATTTGATTCCTAAAATTAAAGCTCATGATCTCAACATTTAGTTTTAATAAGCCATTTCCCTCACATCGCACCAATCAATGGATTTATGGACAGAACACTTCGATGAGCAGATGCTTTCACGTTTTGGTTTGGTCGATAAGCCACCAAGATCGTGTAATATAACACCGTTAGACTATTTCCTGTAAGGATATGTAAAACCTACAGTATGTGCGGACAATCCCGCTTTAATTCAAGCTTTGGAGCAAAACATAACGCGTATCATTCGCCAGTTACCAGTCGAAATGCTAGAAGGAGACATCGAAAATAGGAATCAACGGATGGACCAACTAAGACGTAGCTGTGGCCAAGATTTGAAAGAGACAATCTTTAAAAAATAAGTGCCAAAGAATGTGTTTTCTATTGGTAATAAAGATTCCGCATTAAATTTGAAGTTTCTGTGTTTTTTCTTACAAAAAGTAAGTAACCTCGGAATGGATGACCTTTTATTGGGTATATGGGAGGAAAGGCTAGTATTGACTAGGTTTTATATATTTTTGACATACCAGAAAAACGTATTCCATGAATGTCATTGAGAAACCACGCATATTGACCGATTTATGCAGTCTAAGTCAACCTGAACTGCGAAAATCTTTAATATTAGGTGAGGTCTAGAGAAGGTATTGATTTTAACTTTAATAATAGATATGTGGGGTCTAGAAAAAGTATTGACCCTATTTTATGTATTTTTGACACGGGTGTGCATTATTATTAGGAAAATTCAATCTCCAAATTTCAAAAGTATATCTCACAGATTGATATTTTTGATATAAAGTCAGCCGTAGATAAAGTAGTCAACATATTTGGAATATAGGAAGCAGGCGGACGTCAATAGTATTGGGTTTAGCTAACTATCGATGTGCTTTTACCATATAAATTGCTTTTAGTTGAAATAAATTCTCAGCTGACCTCTTCAAGAAGATCCATTTATTTGGTCAACATTCAAACCTAACCTAACCTTGACTTATATAGCTAATACTTTAACATTTACATACACACTGGCGAGTTCGCGCTGATGATCTTGAGATTACTTTACTAAGTAAAGTCTACTTAATCACTAGCACATAGATGGATACCTAGATACACTAATAATGTACAGTGGCTTTGTAGAGACTCAGAAATGAAGCTTGTGGCATTGTATTTCTGCACTGGCGATCAAGATTACGGAAAAAAGTGAGTTGTTATTTTAAAAGCTATTTAGCTAAACAAATGTCTGGATTGAAAGAGAGCCTGAAAAAAAAATACAAAAACAAAAGTGTAGTATTGCTGTGAACATAAAAGCGCAACAAATCAATTAAAATCACCGCGAACACATAAACAAAAAGCGACGATCAATTACGACTGTGGTTTACGGTGCTGCGTGTGCTTCCGGTGGTCATTTAAAAGCTCGAATGGCAAGTGCTTATGCCAACCGTTTATTTATGCTGTACATATGTGAGTGTGTACATATGTGTGTGGGGTATATGCTAAGGAAATATTATTTATAGCTACTGAGTGCTGGCAGTTTGCAATTAAAAGCGTGAAGTTGGCTGTTCATTTAGTTAATATACTGCAACGGATAGAGGTAATGTTTCATGTTTTTTGGTAGAGTTTGCAAAACGTTTATAGAAAATGTAAGGGAAAAGTAGTGCATAACGGAGAACATGTGTGTATAAGCTTTTGAGGAGCCTTTCTTGAACGGAGAAGCCAAAATTGAAAATGTAAAAGGTGTCCGCCCTTGGAACAGATGAAAACCGATCAAGTTTATCCACTGTGAGAGAGTATACCTCTTTTTCATCAAGAGCCAGAATGAGAGCTAGGTTTGGAACCACTAAAATTATAAGAAAGTAAGACAATTTAAGGTTCCGGAGTATTACTAGAAGAAACTTTAACTTCGGTTTCGTTGGAGCTATAATACACTTCAGAAATAAAAAAAAAATCCTTCGAAGAACTTTGATCGTTCAGTTTGTATGGTATATCAGCTACATGCTATAGTGATCTGATCTGAACAATTTCCCCGGAGATTACACAGTTGCCTTGAAAAATAAGCCATGACAAATTTGAAAAGAGACCTCGTTAAATGAAAAAGTGTTCAATACAAGCACTTGATTCCGATCGCTCAGTTTCTATGAACGGCAGGCCGTTTTGGTACCTATAAACTCCTACATATATACTGGATCATAAGACCTTTACAGATTTGCAAAGCGCTTTGAGCCTGTCCCAAATTTATTGAGACGGGCAATATAAGTTTCGGCTATGTCTTCCGGTTCGCCGAAGGTAAGATTACCGAGATGTTTCAGCCTCAGTCTTGCAAAGGCTGGACAATGAAGGAGAAAGTGGCAGAACAAGTACTTCAGTAGATCTTTTGCGTTATACTCTAGGCCAGAAGAACCTCGCAGTCGAACAGGAACTGTTCGCCGAGAAAATCTCGGCATATCCTTGTTTGGACCTCGTCATAAGCCCTGCTTCTCAGAGCCTTAGAGCACACTTTACAGTAATGCCTCTACCGGTAATGTCCACAGTGCTAATTGCTATTGTTGGTGCAGTCCATAGTCTCCGGTGCACTACGATGCCGATGAGAGACGCTCTTTAAACACGGTCAAGCTTTTTGGGAAGTGTTGCCGTTTCGAGCACCCTCTACCAGACGAATATACGTATCTTAATGTCCTTCATAAACGTTTAGGGACATATTTTATGAAACTTCACTTACGGAAGAAAATTCTGAAGATCAGCGGATAAAAATCTAGACTTGATAAACGCATTAGGCTTAGCGTAGTTTAGGTATAAGGACCTATATACGTGACTATGCCTTTGAAGCTTCAACAGCAAATGCCTCCTGGAATCTTAAAAAACAAATCAATAGATTGTTTCTTCTAAAATTTTATACAGGAAGGGATTTACTTTGGAAGGAAGTTCTTGGGAAAATCGCCGACAGTAAAATATGGAAAAATAAAGCTTTATATTGATCTTAGATACAGTCTACGATATACTAAAGAATATTGGACGAGTGAAGCATTGCTTTAGAGAGTCATATTTGGATGTTTATTCGAAAATAGATCGAATCTGTAAAACACGGCGCCGAATAACACCATTCGTAAATAGATGCTAATCTAGATATCTGCCTTAGATTAGGTCTACTCAGAAAGACGCATTTAAGAAATCTGCTTGATACTTCGGAACTCACAACTGCCAAAGATCGCACAAAATTTCCCTTTAACATTTCCCCTAAACAAAGTTTATATGTACATATGTATGTGAAGTACGAGAAATCTTCAACGTCAGTAATGTTAAAATAGATATCCAAGCAAAACTCATAATGGTTTCTAGGTAAAGCCGCAAATAAAACTCTCAAATTTTAATTTAGACTGCGGTTTTTTGGGTAAAACCAGGTATTCGCAACGAGACGAACGTACAGATACTACGAAAAGTATACGGAAATTGAGTGAAGACAACTATTGACGGCTTTATCAAGAAATTTAGAGCGAGACTTTGGTAATATATGAATATATATATCGAAGCCTAACTTATATATTTTAATTTTTATACAGATACCCAAAACATTTACTCATGCATATAAAAGCTTATATATGTTATATTTCTTGTTGCGAAGCCTCATGTAATTTCTTTCGGCATAAAAACTGCGTGATTAACCTTGAATATCGCATGTGTTGTCGTCAAATTGACGTTGTCGCTTCGTCACATCGAACACGTTGCTGTTAATGGACAACAATTGGCGCACGTGAAATGCATTAAAATTAGATTAAATAATTGAAGTTCGACAAAAGTCAATAACAAGTATGCTAAACTTAAAAAAACAACAACTATAGCATGAAAGTGACCACCAAGCTTAGCTAGCCACAGCATATACATAAGTATGTACATAGTCGGCGCCAGGGAAGGCAGCACAGCATGGTTATAGAATTAACTTCGTGCTTAACAGTCACAGCTAAGTTAAGTCGCATCGAAAGGCACGTCCGACTGATGTGTAGTCTAAGTATTACGACGTTAACTCGCTTTCGACGTGCGACGCATGCGCAGTCAAAGCGCACGCGCAGACATTGCACTTGAATATCGAAAAATTGGCCTCTCTAGAGGACCAAGCAATGGACGACAAATGGCTAACGGCAAGGTCGAACGCAAACGATTTAGGGAAAAAGAAATAAAAATTGTATAAATGGTACTAAAGGCAATAAAACAATAAGAAATAATTACGACGAAAATGTTTGCGGGTCTAAGCGTGGGAAGTACCAGAAGTGAATTTTAGACTTGATGGAAAATTTTTGAGAGATACTTATATATACATATATGCATACATATATACCGTAAAGGCACAATTGATATTATTCCCGGTGCAAGCCTCATTTGTTATCTATCTATTTATATACATATACCATATAGTAAGGGAGTATAAAAAAGGCAGTCCAAACTCTGTAAAAATATGTATTGAATATTAGAAGCGAGGGATAAGTTATCGTGTTCTTAGTCAAAATATATACTATTTTAAAGACAAGCTTATCGTGACCATATAGTCATTCGTTTCCAAGCTTCCAGCTTTTCATTTGTTTGAAAATAAGCGGTGTAACCACCTGTCCTCCCTGCATTCATTATCTCTAACTGCGTCTTCAGTGCATTGTTGTTTTTTATTTGCATTATAAATGCAACTGTGCGCCACAAAGTTGGATCGTAAAGTTCCAGCATTTCAATTTGGCACATTTAACGCGACATGTGCGATCGACTCACCGCTGTAGACTGTTCTTTTGAGTACAGTGGCCTTGGGATGATGAAATATTTCTCAACCTTTTTAAAATTGTAATTAAATGCATGTCGTGACTATGCTGGTGTCAGAGCGGAAGAATTAGTTTTGGGTTGAAACTTGAAATCCGAGGAATTGAGCTAAAGCTTCCATCCAACAGCGCTTTCACAGTAGGAGATTTGTACAATTCCTAAAACCTATTTTACCACAGATATGATATCCACAGTTATGAAAGCGGTTGACTTTCAGTTCACCTACAAAGTCGTTGATTTTTTCATTCCCTCACCCCATCAGCTCTCTAATATTGGATCGGATAGGACTACTTCATCGAAATCAATGACCTGGTCGAACTTCGGGCTGTTTCCGAATCAAGAGATGATCAAACAATCCGTTTTAAACCGGATTGCTGTATGGCAAAACCTGGAACTGTCAAGATTAGGATTATATTACTTGTTTTATTGCAGAGATCCTCTAGTAATCAGCTACAGAACACAGTCGTAGCATCTCATAATGCTGCAAACCGCTAACCGTGCGACCAGCCGAGCGAATCAAGCAATAAAATGAATAAATACAATGAACAGTGGTGAACAAATGCGAATGCCGAAAATACCCAACATCATTCTTCTCTCTTTAGAATCGTTTATGCCGGTGTCGTGATTGGACGTAGCAAATGAATTGGTGTTATATTCGTAGATGGTCGGAGTTCGTTACCCAGTTCGCGCAATAGAAAAACCTGACTTTTTGTTGACTTACGGCTTACATTGTGTTATCGCAACGCTTAAGGAAGACTACGATTTTAAAAGATCTCCACACGAAACTGTATAGCTACCACATATCTATTAGAACGGAGAAGAGAAATTCGGCCCAAATTTCTTAAGACTTGAAGCTTTTGAGCAGAAAACTCATTTTGGATACTATGATCTCGGACTAAAATGCTACATTTTAAAAAATTACAAAGCAACTACTACATTAGTAGTAAAATCCTTAACAAAAACAATAAAGTAGGTACAAAATACAACAACAAATAATTGGCAAAGTGATGTGTATCACAACAAAGCCCCACCACACCTGAATCATTGTCAGTGCATTTAGAGGCGCTATTTCTCTAAGAAAGGTGGGCCATTCCATCATCATGCTGGCCAGCTCTGAAATGTGCTGACTACAAACTGCCGGCCGTCGACTACTGTCGCTTGGCAATAATACGGTCGTAAACCCGAAAAGATTTTCGACCAAAATATCGGCACAAATGTGTTCTGCAGTGCTATGCCATGCTCTGCTGCACCTTTGTTTTAGTAATACAATGACAGCTTTCGGGCACTTTGGTTACTTTGTTGTGAACCATGTAAAATTTACGCAGAAGTCGGTGGTCGAAACGAACCGAAGGGGAATGGGTGGGATGCTAGAATTTTGGATTGAGCTGGCGGTTGAGCAGTAGGATGATGCTGCGTGTTCTCGGTAGAACCGGAGACGCTCGCTAAGCAGAACCTATCGTCCGAATCACTACACGCTCGACAGCTGACTTTCCAACTGCATCGCCTGCATTTCGCCAATGGACCGCAATTAAATTCGCTTAATGTGCGGAAATGTGTGAATGCGTTGCATTTTTCGTCGGTGACTTGTCGTGTCGTGCCGTTTTATTGCTGCCTCAGCATTTCACAGCAACAATGATGGTAGCATTAACGACCGCAATAAATACACTGCTGCCACGATGTGTGTGAGAAGATGAAGAGGACACTGAATTTGCTTTATGGATTTTTTATGACAACCAAATTTTGAAACTATCAGTGAGCTGGTGGGGTTCGGGCATTTCAATTGAAAAAAGGACCAAAAAATTGTGGGCGGAAACTGTGGTCTGGTAATCTTTCAGCATGCTGCTTCAAATATCTAAGTTCTAAATAACATTGTCTGCATAGGACAAGGCGATAGGTAGCTCGATTTTAACTTTATGTACTGTCACTGGGTTCCATTATGTTTCTTAAGCCAAAAATTGGAAATTAAAACCATTCGTGTCAAATTTGGGTCTTGGCACTAATTTTTGCAATCCCGATTTATACGCAATGTTCAAGAATATTATAAATAAAACATTAAAATAATAAGGAATAGTATAATAATATAGATTTCAGAAATTGGCTCATACAAGTATAAAAGATGCCAATGGCGACTGTGAGTTTTCCAGGACAATTTGAAATCGGGATCTCGAGAGCTTACTCTCCTGCATTGTATTTTTACAAGGAGTTAAGCACAAAAAACTTAACCGAAAAGAGCTTAGACCAAAAAGTACAGTAAATATTTCTTTCAATATCGTTATTATGATCCCGAAGTTTGCGAAAATCGAGTTTCGGGATCCCGAAATATTGATTTTTAAATATTATTAACAGAAACTAACATTAAATGCTTTGCTATAAATCAATGGTTTAACCTATACATGATTGATGGTCACTCGGAATCCCGAAATTTTTCGGGACTTTACACTTTTAAATTTTTTCAAATATGTATAGAAAATAATTTGTTTCTCAAGATATTATAATCCCGAAATTTGCTGAAATCCAGTATCGGGATCCCGAAATACTGGTTTAAAAAGATTATAAAACAGTAAATATTTTGCTATAAATCAACGGTATTAACTTATACGAGATTGTTAGTGACTCGGGATTCCGAAAAATTTTCGGGACTAGAAATTTTTAAATTCTTTGCACATATCTATGTGCAGAAAATAATTTATTTCAAAATATGATAACCCCGAGATTTACAAAAAATCTTTTTCGGGATCCCGAATTTTTGTTTTAAAAATCAATATAAACGGCAAATAAAAATAATTACTTTGATATACATACATATGTAAATCAACGGCATTAGCCTAAAATGGATTACTGATACTTCGGGAACCCGAAATTTTCGGGACTAAAAATGTTTCGATTATTTTTAACTTATCTACTATGTATTGGAGTATTCATGTGTGCACATATTTCCACACAAATCAAGTCAATTGCTAGCAAATCAACAGCATATGGTATAAACTGAGTGCACACCAAAGCCGAGCGACTCATTAGAAAAGGCGCATATTAAAGAAATATAACCAGTAAAAGAATAATATGAGAATCTGTATCTACATATTAGCTTTTAAGTAATGCTCATCAGCATCTCACCTACATCTTTTGCCATGGCAAGAATGCCAACGTCAATGCAAAGAGCTCTAATGCGCTTCCGCCAGCACCTTCCTACGCGACCGACCAACTGCCTTAAGCCGCTCATCAGCAGCTTAGCAAAGCTGTAATTCAGTTCATCAGCTTGTCCTCCAGCGCAGACAATTGCCAGCATAACCATAGCGTTTGCAAACGACTGCTGCTGATTACATTTTTCTAGTCAAGCTGTGTGTATTCTGTATCTCCTCTGTATGAGTAGGTATAGTATGTATATGTGTGTGCTTCTAATAGCGCTTTCAACTCTGTGATTACCAACGCAACGGTGCAAAAACCAGCACTAATGCATTGGCTGTGTATTTTCTGAGCTTTTGCTTATTTACAAATGAAGCAACGATTCAATCTGCAGACTTCTGCTTCATTGATTCAAATTAGTAGCTGTGGAAATGAGTAGAAGAAGAACGTCGCCGTAGCGTTGCGACTCTGCAATTCCTAATAAGAAGCGGCGCGTTGTGAACCTCGAGGCAAGTGACGCGAGCGCGTTTGTTGTATATATGCGCGCTGTTGTTGTTTTAATACCTTTTTTGTTGCTTCTTACTTGCTGGTCTTTGTCTATTTGCTTGCTGTTGTTGTTGCTGCAGTTTGCCATCATTTCGCTTTCTTATCTGACTGCCCGCACCATTTGGCATTATTATTGCTCTGATTGCTTAGACGACTGCTGGCCGTGCTGGGCTTCCAATTGCTTGGTACACATCTATTAATAAGTGCGCTGCGCTGGCGGTTGTTGTTGCTGTTGTTATCGTGTCATTCCAAAAGTCATTTGCAATTTTCTAATAATACTTATTGCTGCCGCTGCTGGGGCCACGACGTTGCCACACTGCTTTCAATTGCCCAGCGCGCCACATCTTCGGTTTCGGCTTCAGCTACGGCTGCGGCGTGCAGCAATTGGCAATTGGCTTGAAATGCGCGCAAATTTTACAACTACCAACACACACACACATACACACACGTGTACATTCATTTATGTAAAAATATCTGTCTTGCTTGCTGTCATTCTCAAGCGCAGCGCTCCGTGCAATCTTCACAAATGAAGACAACATTAGCGCGCTAATGGCGGCAACAACAGTAACAAGAACTATAACAGCAACAACAACATAGCACAGTAACTGTATGCGTCGATAAATCTGACCCAATTTTTATTGCAGCAAAAATATAGCGTTCATTCAATTTCATAATTAAATTGACAGCCTCACTCACCGAACGACTGCTGCGCATGTATGGGTGGGAAATATATCTGTGAGTGAATCTATGGATGTGTATGATCTATGAGACAGCGAATGGCGTACAAATTATCTCCATCAACATAAATCCTCCAGCGATTGTATTTAGGAGTTTAGACTGTTTCGTAGCTCTTTGCAGCTGTAATTCCCGAAATTTTGGAAATGGTAACGAAAAATTCCTTTATTGAATAAAAAAAAATTAAAGAGCGATTTTTATGCAGATAAATACACACAAATCGGCAAAAATTCCTCTTAGCTGATCTTCGCGCGCGGGTATCGACTGGGCAATGGGTGTCGCTGATTACAATGTCATGATCTTAAGCTGGCTCCTGTCAGAGTCATTACATTGCAGTGAGGCGGCTCCTAGCGAAAGCTGACGTATTTTCCCAATCATCCCCTTATATTGGGCTGCTCTATATGCATCCTTAAAGTAAGTGCTAATGAGGTACCTGGCGGTAGGTATAAAACGCTAGGAGTAGAGACCCCCGAATCAAAAAATTCAAAATGGAAGACAATAATGGCACAAAGCGGCTCGAGATATCGGTTCAAATGTCGATGGGAGACGAGGCTGCTACCACCTGCGCGCACAGCGATCGTAAGAGCTGTGTTGCCAGCGGCCACACATCCACTGCAACGGTAGCAGGCAGTGATACTGCCAAATCAGTTTTATGGCGCACAGGTGCCACAGTCTATGAAGACTTGCATAAACGCGGAAAGGCAATACCAATTTCTTCGCTCTCTCCTGCAGGCTCTTTAGGGTTCCAACTTTGGCCACAAGAAGGGGCCACAAGGAGGGGTTGAAGGCAAAATCGAGATACAAGGCGGCGGTCGAAATATGCAACCGCCTCGAAGGCAAGTCCAGTCTGAAGGAAGAAGAGGTAAAACGGCTGGCTTGGGCTAAAGTGGAGTTGAAGAACGGCCGGGCTTTCTTCGCCACTCATAATTAGTGTAATGCCACGGATCGAGCGTATGATAATCGTATTGAGGAGCGCATCGCTGGAAGAGGTAGCCTTCAACAGAGAGCGAACCAAAAGCACCCTCGAATAAGAAGAAGTGCAAAGACGTAGGCGGGAAGCTTAGACGTCAAGCACGCGGACGACAAACCGACAAAGTCCAAGCCAGCGGCGGCGGCCAATGAGATTGCGAAACGGCATTTGAGCGTCGCGCTCATAGACCGCAGTAACGCGTTGGTACAAATGTCACAGGAGCGGTAGAAAATAATAGAAATGAAGATTTTGAAAGCCCTCCTTTCGAGAAATCCAACTCTATGCAAATCTCGAATATGTGATAACGCAGTCAGAAGAAGACACAAATTACGAAATAATGCCTTTCGAAATTGCGTTAAAAAGCTAACCAAAAGTTTGGAATATTCTTACATAATTCAAAAAGTGTAGGAAACTGTTCATTAAAATTTTCAACTTTCAGCAGTGAGTCAAAGCTTTTGCTGAGGCCTGCTAGCGTGACATGTTTTTCCATTTCATGAGATTTCAAATTTGAAATTTTCGGCCAAACACACACGAGCATTTCAGCAAATCAATATTACTTTGTTGCGAAAAAATATAAAACACACACAGACACATACATACAGACACTACACAGATGTGTGTACTTAACTAGCGCATAGTTATGCATTTTCCTTGAAAAAGAATCTTTTCAACACACATTTCGCTCGTAAATGTTTACAAAAAGCTATATTTCTTTGGTAAAAATAATTTTATGTGCAGCGTTTTGCACATTAACCCAATTGTATGCGTGCCCCAGTTGGTGGCAAGTGCATTTTTGCCCAACTTTAATGGCTAAGGAAAACCGAAAACAAGCAAACAAAGCAAACAAAAAAAAACCAAAAAATCGAATGAAAAAGCTTAGCTGTATTCACAAGTATGTAGTGCACTTATATGTATATGTAGGTGTGTATGTGTGTGCATGTACTAAAGCACGCGCGGCCGAGCAAAATATGCGACTAAAAATCTAAAAATTCCTTTTCGAATTCGCCACGCCACTCGGCGCTTGTAAGCTGTTACGCAATAGTTTTCAAGTTAAAGCAAATCAACACGCACGCACAACATCTACTTACATTGCATATATACATACAATATATGTTTGTTTGTATGTATGTAAAATTTTAATTAAAAAGCACGCATCTTGTTGCGGCCTATTCTTTTGTGCTTCATGGACACATCAAAGACGCTCTCAATTACATTCAATTACCGCGACGATGTCGCCAACGAAGCAGCAGCACAACAACAAGAAGAACACAAAAAAAATTATTAAATAAAATAAAAAAATATTAGCCACGCAATAATTCCATTCAATCTAATAATCTAAAGTAATTCAAAGGCGGTCACTTGCCGCAGCGCAGATGAGGCTGGTGATATGCAGAGGCGTTACCCGGCCGCCATGTATGGCTGTGTATGAGTACATGCGTGGAGTAGATTAACTGTTGCAGGGCAATTGAAAAATATAAAGAAAAATATACTTAGTTGTTATATAATTTTCCCTTAAGTTGCTGAGGTGATTTAAATCGAAACTGTTTGTTCACTATTCTTCACTTGATATGCGTGGAACCTTAATATTACTCCAGCGAAGCAAATAACTTTGATGTTTGGGAAGTCTGTAAATTGATTAGAGTCTATGGACAATTTTATGAATCCAATAGAACACATATTCTGCAATAAAATTTTTCAATAAAACAGTTGTGTCAGATATTGTGGCTTATATCCGGAATATGTAAATATATAACAAAAAAGATTGTCTGAAGAAAATCAAAGTCGTCTAAACTAAGCAAATAGCTTTCAGATCTTCTCAAAATCTATTGAGGGAGCTTTTATTGATTCTCGCGGACTCGACTTCCCAAACGACATCGCTTCGCTCTATGGGCTCTTGAAAAGTTTAAAAAAGATCCGACGTTTTCGGGGCAAATTTTGTACAGGGTGAGGCCCATTTCTGGCTCAATGATGTAATGTAAAAAAGCAGAAGTGCTGCATTTGGGACGAAGAGCAACCTAAAGAGATTCAAGAGCTACCATTTCAACAACTGTTTGGTGTGGTTTGTGGGCCGATAGAATTATCGGTCCATATTTTTCAAAAATGATGCCGGTGAGAACCTTACGGTCAATGGCGATCGTAACCAACTATTTGATGCCTGAAATTGAAGCTCGTGATCTCGGTGACAAGACGGTACCACTTCCTCCAATTAATGGTTTTATTGAGAGAATACTTCGGTGAGCAGATTATTTCACGTTTTGGGTCAGTCGATTGACCACCAAGATCGTGTGATATAACACTATTAGACTTCTTCCTGTGGAGTTATGTGAAGTCTTAAGTCTATGCGGACAATCCCACTTCGATTTAGGCCTTGAAGCAAAACATCACGGGTGTCATTCGCCAGTTACCAGTCAAAATACTCGAACGAGTCAACGAAAATAGGACTCAATAGATGGACCACCTGAGACCAACATTTGAAATATATAATCTTCAAAAAATAAGTGCCAAAGAATGTTCTTTCGAAAGATAATAAACATTTCCCATTAGCTTTAAAGTTTTTTCTATATAAAAGTAAGAATCGCGAAATGCACCATCCTTTAGTTCTTGAATTCTTTCAAAAGAAGAATCATTATAAGGAATCGTTTCGCGTTCATAATGTCATCTTTTGCGATAACTGCTTGAATATTTTAGAAAAGTGATTTTGGATATTTGTATTTTCTCGGTCTTACGTAAGCAATATTTATGCCTTGAACAGTTTGTCACAAAGTTTATAAAACTAAAAAAGAAACATCGGACACCCTATAGGATCTGTCTCTAATATGTTCATATGTTCATGTTTTTGAGATATCGCTTTGAAATTTTGATCACATTTTTTTCTTCCCAAGAAGCTACTGCCCATTTGTCGGAACTGCCGATATTGGCACTATCGGAATCAAGTTCCTGTAAGGAAAACTTGCTTATTTGACGAGATATTTTCAAGACATGAGACATATTTTGTTGTTTGAGGTAATAATGAAAGCTCCGAAGAAATTGTAACGATCGGACTTTTATTTTATATAACTGTCATATAAACTGAACAGTCGAAATCAAGTTCTAAAGAAAAAGCTTCTGGATTTGACGAGACATATTCACGAAATTTGGTATACAATCTTATCCTAGGCAATGATACATTCTCATGAAAATTTTGCAGATCGATCCACTAAAGATTATATATGTCATACGAACTGACTGATCAAAATCAAGTTCTTATAGGGAAAAAGTTATTAGTTGACGAGATTTCTTTACAAAATTTTGCATATAATATTATTCTAGGCAATACTACAATCACTGAAAAAAATTTCAGACCAGACCACTATAACATATAACTGCCATACAAACTGAGTTATCAAAATCAAGTTCTTGTATGGAAACTTTTTTATTTGTGGATTGTACTCTAACTTTGCTTTTACCGAAGTTAACGTTTGTCTTGTTTTAAATTAAATAATTGAAAAACTTTTGTACGCTAAATTATCGAATTAAAACAGAGAGTTACCACCAAACAAGAAAGGGTATTTAGAGCAATTTTTAAAATATTGCCAAAATAGCATAGTCATGCCAGAGTTAAGTGAAGAAAACTGCGTAAACTGTGACAGTACATACATACAACTATAAACTCACTTATAGTGGTAATTTAGTTATTTTCTAAAATGGTATGACGAAGCTTTTTTGAAAACAATTACTTAATAGGGCACTAACTATATGGTAACGAAATCATAACTACTTTGTAAGCCACGAGAGCAACCTGATAAATCGCTGTTTAAATATTTTTGTTTCTTTGGTCTTTTTTTTAGGCAGGTTTTCTCGGCTGCACTACTAAGATGATGAACCCAAAGTTGTCAACACGACCTACTTGAAGAGTAAATTTCCCTTTAATGATCATTAATGTTCATGTAAGAGATTTATGATATGATCTAAATACATAGTTATATAATTTTGTTCGTTCTTGCGACAAAAACACTTCCGAATTCTCACTACATAAAGAAATGTCTTCCACATTTGAGACTTTTGTAACTTTAGCCAGTGGGCACATCACCACTGCTTCGGTGAGTTCATAGTTTATTCCATAAAGCACATTAAAATTAAATTCACAGCAAAAAGCAAGCGACTATTCGAGATGACCTTACATAGTATCTGTGTAAGTATTTGTATCAGCATATGTCTTAATCTACCATAGTTTAGAAAAAACTAGAATACCCAATTCAGCGCAAGAAAAGCCAACGCAAATCACCGCGCCAAGAACATAAACAATAACTGAGATTTTATATTGAAAATGTAGCTCTTCATTCCACATATGAAGCAATGGGAGTCCAACGTAATAATCTTTAAATTAACAGGCAATTTTAGCTAATTTAGCTTTTCATTTCATGGCTCGGGTCATTTGCGTCTGCTGCAGCCATAAAGCAATGGGTGGATAACTGAGGTTGCGTGCTGGCACCAAGATGTTTAGCTACGGCTATACATATCGACAGGGTTGCCAAATGCAATATACTACAATTGTAGTGCAGAGGAAGTACATTTAGAGAGTGAAACTTATTATTTCAAACATTTATTTGAGATTTGCTAAACTAAGCGGTGACACTAAACGCACAATAGCTCGAAAAATATGCCGAAAACTAACAAAAATAGTTTCATAACGGGGACTACGTACTATTATCTATCATTTTAAATATTTTCAAATATAATTCCGGATTTTTTTTTTTAATTTGAAAACCCAATTCAACGCTATTTTTTTTAAATTATTTTCTCAAAAAAAGAAAAAAAAATGTTTTTAAACCTCATTTTTTCCACATTCGGCAACCCTTTGCAAAAGCAAAACATCTTCTTCCGCCACCATTAGTTCCACTTATTTCTACTTTTTCTATTTCTGAACGTAGACGCTTTACGCTTGCACGCTTAAGCCTCTAATACAATTCTAATCTGTGTGCTTTTGTAAGTAAAGCGAGGTCAACTTTATACTTAACGCCCCTCCCAACATAATGTTCAACGAATATGTATACATATACACATTTTCACATGCGCACGTATGTGTTTGCAGATATGTGAAACTACAACAATAGCAGCAACAACAATTTTCAAAAGCACATAGTATTTCCACCTACGCTCATAGGCGACAACTAAAGCAAAGTCTGCCTCCTCACAGCTATTAACTTAAACATGGTCCCCTCTCCCGTCATGCGCCTCGCTGGCAGCGTATGTCTTCTTTTCAGCTTTTGTGCAGTGACTGTCATTTATTTCTTCACTAAGTAGTAGTTTAACTTTGGATTTCTTTAGTTTGCCATACATAGTTGCCCGCCATATTGGTTGCTTGAGCGCGGGTGTTATTTCCTCATATATGTGTACATACTTGTATGTATGTATGAATATGCTTTAATAACATAGTTTTCTGCTTCTTCTTTACATTCCGCTGAACACTTTTGCAGTTAGTCGCACTATTGTCTTTTTCGTCTTTTTAGCGAAATGCAGGTATAAACTTAGCGTAGTACTTAGCTAGTTCTAATGCTAAGTATTATGTTTGAGTACTCACAAGTGCCATTCAAAGTTGGGTTCTAATACTAATAAGTTCAAAAATTTGCAGTACGTTTTGAAATGGTGCGCTAAAACTCAAAGTTTTACTTACATTGTGACGAAAAAGCACCCGGAATTTTAAATAAAATTCTCGTGTAAATGATATTTCAAAAAAATTTATCTACAAGTAGTACAAAGCTTTCAAAGACGGTCGAGAGATGGTTGAAGACATGCCTCTTTCTGGACGACTTTCGACCTCTTCAACTGACGAATATATTAAAAATAATAAATGCTTGTAAATCGTCAGGCAAGCGTTAGAGAAATGGCATAAGAGATCGATATCTCTCGCAAGTCCGTTTGATTGATTTCGGTGCATATTTTGGGTATGACACGTGTTCTTGGTAGACTCGTCCCGATAAAGCTGAATTTTTTTCAAAGAGAGTAAAGTAAATAGGTTCTTTGGACATGCTTGATCGTAAGAATCCCGATCCTACATTCGAGGAGAGTATTATAACTGGCGATGAGACTTGGGTTTTTGAGTTTGACATGCAAACGAGTCAACAATCATTGGAATGGAACCCGTTTTAAGTCGATCGAAGAGATAAAACAAAATATCCTGGAGCAGCGGAAGGCCATTCTAAAAAGTGCTTATGAAAAGTGATTAAAGGAGCGGACAAATCGTTGGCATAAGTGTATTACATCTGGTGGGGATTACTTTGAAGGCGACAAAATAAATATTGATGAATAATTAAATATTTTGCGGGTACTTTTTGTCATAATGTATTATAACCGAGACCGTAAAAAAATATTCTAAGTCTTAATTGCCTATAAAATTTATTCCAGATTAATATTTGGATCCATTCTACAAATATAGGCAATAAGGATAGAGTTTATAGGCTAAGGGACATTAAACAAGAGAGATGCTTTGCGAAAAAGTAAAGCATAGAGGATTCAAGAGTTTGTATATTTACAAAATTTTTCACGGATTTTTGTCAAAGGCAGCGATACAAACACCGAAAAAAATGTTCAGTTCGGACAATTGAAGCATGTAAAGACTTGAGTTCGATCGAACAGTTTGTATGGCAGCTATGGTTACCGATCTCAATAATTTCTTGGAGGATTGTATCAACGCTTTGGATAATAACCTGTACTAAATTTCGTGAATACACTTTGTTAATAAAACAACTTGCAGAGACCGCATTAAGTAATAATCCAAAGGTGCCAAGTCTGGAACATATGGCATGTGTGGTAGCCCTTGTATGAGGTCTCCCGTTATCCTGATGGAAAATTGTATATTTTCTATTGATCAATTCTGACCTCTTCTGTCTGAGTACACCACTCAAATTGCTCAGCTGGTCATAATACATTTCAAAGTTAATGGTAGTATTGTCGGGCAAAAGCTCAAAACAAACGACCTCGTTGAAATCCCACGAAACAGCTAACATAACCTTATTTTTTTACAAGTAAAGCAGTTAAGTGTGAAGTTGGCTGCGAAAGCATTCAATAATATCAGCTATTGTTATCAAACGAAATGTTCTGATCGTTCTATAACTAGTACATTTTTAGAGAGAGAGAGAGAGAGAGAAAGAGAGAGAGAGAGAGAGAAGATCTGAGTTTTCTCCTACTATTGCTACATTTTGAGTTTAAAGATTGGATAATTGCATTAGGTAATTGCACCTGCTGTTAAAATTAATTAAAATTACCAATTAGCCTGCTGTTTAAGTACTCCAACATCTAGAATTCTGCACTCTTCTTCAAAATTCAGCTGAAAACATTTAAAATTCGATTTCATTGCCAAAGCGAGAGCCCAGTAAGCAATAACGAAACTCTATAACAGCAAAGTTTAAAATCAAAAACGAAGAGTGGAGAGTAAGCGAGAAGTGCTTGCTATTCTTTCCCATAATAAGCCAACGAACGTCCCACAAAATTTACACGCTAAGTTATCACTTCCTCTAATATTCTCAATGCCAATTTCTAATTACGTAATTTTGTCAATTAACATTGCAGTAATGAATTCGCTTGTGGGCAACAACAATTGCAAAAGAAACATAAAAACAAATCTAATAAGGGCTGTATCTACAGCCGAGGATATTACGAAGAGTCCACCGGCATTACCACGTCTTCATCCGTGCTGATGGCGACTGGCCAAGTGAAGAGTCAATTTAGTCGTCCTTCGGCACAGCTAGCCAACTGTGAGTTATGAACCCCCGTCTCTTTGCTTTTCACCCGTAAATAGTAAACAGCAAGTAGCAGTTAATGCATAGGGTCGCTTCAGCCCAGTTTTTGGTGCACTCTTTCGGTTGAACTTGCAGATACTTGCTTTATTATTTTAATTGCTTCTTTCTGCTATTCCAGTGGCGCTTCAATTGCTACAACTCACTTAAGATTCTTCTTTAGTATTTTTTTAATTTGCTAGTTCTTCTTCTTTGTCCATTCTCTTCATACTATTTGTGGTTGTGGCAATTGGATAAAAGTATTAAATGACAGTATTGAACTTTTAAGCTGGATTTTGGCGTACTTTCGGTTAGTCTTTTCGAAGAGAGTGCGCCATTGATTACTTCCATATTGCTCGTTGCTTTTTTGTAGCAATGTGTTTTCTTTTTTCTTAATAAACACATATTATTTTACTTTTTAATTTTTTCATAATTCTTAAATTATTATAAGTAAAATTAAGTCCTAAATTATTTTATTCGGATTCGGCTTTCAGTGTCATAAAAATTGAGGTAATGGAGATAGCGAACGTGATTTACGCTGAATAAAATTTGTGTTCCGACCTCAGAACTCGGATATGTTATTCCATTATAACGAAGAAACAGAACATCTGTGTCAAATGTCACATCAAAATAATCATTAGTCCAGGAAGGCTATCAATATCAACTCACGATCAGCATGTCAGTAAAATAAAGGAATTGGTGCTCTCACTGACATCGTTGGAATATCGGAAGGATCGGTGAAAACCATTTTGAAAGATCATTTGGACCTAAGAGAAGGGAAAGCACAATTGGTTCCAAAATCATTAAATTTTTTTTCGAAAAACAGCGTCGCGTTAACGTCTGTGAAACAATGCTTTCCGACTACCACGATGTCATGAAACGTAATAGACGAGTCTTGGATCTATGCTTGGGACACGGTAACAGCTGATCAGTCGGTCGATGAGCTTGGCAATGGTGAGCTGAAGCGTCAAAATACAACAAAGCAGGTTAAAAATCAAGGTTATGTTGACAGTTTTCTTCGATTATCGAGTTGTGGTGCAGTCCGAATTCCTTCTGAGCGGCCAAACTGTTAACAGGGAAAACTACTGAAGTATTATGCGACGTTTGCTCAAAGCTATTCGTAAAAAGAAGCCGGAGTTATGAACCACAACTCTTGACTTTTGCACCACGATATTGTACTGTTGCATACTGCATTGATTCTTCCTGAGTTTTTCGCCAAAGTTTTATCCGATATCGCGCCACATCCACCGCATTCGGCCGATTTAGCTTCGTGTGACTTCTGGCTATTCAGCAAACCCAAACGACCGCCCCGGGAAAACCGTTTTGAGTCAATTGAAGACATTAAACGTGAATCGCTACTTACTTTGAAGGCAATTCTTGAAATTGGCTTTGACAACTGTTTCGAGAATTAGAAAAAACGTTCGCACAAGGGTCATTATATCGAGTTAGGGACACCAAGCTTAACGAAACAGTGAAAGGCTCCCCATTTCTCTGTCCCTCTCCCTTTCGCTCTCTTTCTAATGGGTCATCAATAATATTTCCACGCAGTATACTCAAATTAATGAGAAGAGGTACTTAAAGGAACCTAACAACTTTCTGCTCTTCTCTTTTTGTAGATTGTTACGTTCTACTTATGTATCTGAGGATTAATGATCGGTATTGGGACTAAATATCCAGTTTCCGCTTATCTCTAGTTCGACGCTTTGCATGACAATTCTATTTATGTAACGAACGACAACTAAAAAACAAAATAACAAAAAATCCGAGTCCAAGATACACTAAATATTCTACACGCTCACAAAAAAGTTTCCACGCTCAAATGTCAGCTATTAAAGCGTCGCCAACGGCAGAAGACTTAATTAAGTTGTAGTACAAATTCTTAAGACAAATTAAATGAAAATAATATCAAGCAGACAACAACAAAAATAATAGCGGTGGCAACTAATAACAAAGCACTTAAAAAAGACAACAAACAAATTAAAAAAACACGTAACAACATAAAGATAATAAGCGTAGTGCAACAACAGTAACAACTAGCGAATGCAAAGCAAGTCAGACTTGTGTTGAAGAAACCGAAAAAATTGGAGAATTAATTGAAAGAAACACAAAGCGCACGTGCGTCAAAGCATTAAATTACAAGAGATGAGGTGAACTACGACAAAACCACAACAAAAACAACAACAACACTAACAACAAACAGCAATAAGAGCAAATACTAAAGACAAAGAAAATAGTAGTCACATAATAAAAAGCCAAAAGCGACCAGAGCCAAGAGCCAAGAAGCCACCACCTTTGCACACCGCGCCACGAACGCGCAAGCGATTGGCAGCGCTTTGTTACTTAAAAATTTCAAGTAATCATTATATGTATTTACTTTGCACGACTGCACACACACACACACACGCGCAGGCACTCGCATACATACTTATCTCGAGTGTTAGATCGTCATTAACATTAAAAGTGACAATGAAGCGACAATGGCGCAGAGGCAAGCAAAGAGTTCAGCGCTAAGTGAATGAGGTAAGTAAGTAACAACGCTTGTTGGAGCTAAAGATGTTGCGGTCGCGCAACAACAACAACACTTACTATTTAACATTCATATGTAATATATTTGTATGTAAATGTGTAGAGATAAAACGGTAAGTAATTCTTCAGAGACGAACAAAATCCCTAACGCTGGAGCAGTAGAAACAAAATAGAGGCGAGCGGGCGGGGGTAAAAAGCGTAAGCGCTCATTTTTTGAAATTTGAAATTATTTTAAGTACCTATTTAAATAGCCTAAAAGTGAAGAGAGTGCCAAATGTCAAGATTGATGCCGAAATTGTGTTGGACTGACTGTTGGATCAGTCACCATAGGTATGTACATAGAAATGCATGGATACATACACATATTGTATATATGTACATACATATGTATGTAAATATACAGTGGTTGAAAACAGCAGAATCTTCACTTCACTTCAGTTTAATTTGGAAGATCTTTATAGAGTTCCTAAATTTTTTTTTTTTTTTGGAGATTCTCCATTTGAAATTTTTTAAGGCATCTCAGAAGGAAGAAATAAAAAATAACTTACACGGAGATCAGCTAGGCACATTTAGGTTAAATTACCCTTAGTGTTAACTGTTAGATATCAGAGTCTATCGAACACATAACACATTTGCTGCTTTCCTGTGAGCTTTGAGGCAGAAAAGCTTTTAAAGTGAAGTTGTGGCAACTTGAGATCGCTTTTAGTTAGGTTGAAACTTTGCGTAGTAGGGTTTCTTCTAATCTTCCAGCACTGATTCTCCCTAGTAGAGGAGCTTTTGACGGTCCATTGCCCTATTGGCTGGGAACTCTACCGGTCGCTATCTGCCGACACTGTATGAAAAAAGATAAGGAGGAAACAACTCAACACTTCCCTCTTGACTGTCCCGAGTTTGGGCGGTCAAGATTTATGTAAGCACTTGGGTACGCATACCTTCGGACATTCCACCGAGCCGTGCAAGTTTGCATTGGTTACTAAGCGTTTTGTAAATTTATAGTTCGAATACAGGAGTTTTTCCTTTCTATGGCAACACAAAGGACTACATATAGAAGTCCACGTGCGATCTTCGACCAGCCATCTAACCTAACCTAATCTAATCTACGGGCTTAGGCCTTCATTAAATCATAACTTTGTTTATTTATTCAGGAGATCATAAAATAGGATTCGAATCCGAGGTAAAACAAAATACAAAGAATAGCACGGAGAGGGTCAGAAATCGTACAAAAGACCAAGATCTGTAGACTTTTTGAAGCCATTGTGGTTTAATGAAATGTGAAAGTATACTTAATTCTGATGAAATTTTCATAGTGGGTTCTAAGCAACTCCATGATATTTGTTATTGCCACCCAACTTCTGAATTCAGGCAAAGCTCATCTTCAATTATGAAGACCAAACGTCTAAGTTTTTTGAATTTTTGAAATATATGCTCAATGTTCGAGTGAAACTTCTAAAAAATATCGGATCTATTAAGTAATGCTGAAGTAGCCATTTCTTGGAGCCTTACCTAAAAAAATATTGGAACCATGAAGTAATACAAAAATAGTCAATTCTTGGAGACCTAACCAAACTATTCTGAGTATTTATTTCTTATTAAATCTATAAAGCTGGATATGACGACTGCATTAATAGGAGTCCTGACAAATTTTACATATTTCGAACTTCGAAACTTTTCTGCGAAGGTGACTTAAGTATAGAGAAGTAATTTTTAAAAATTTTACTTCATTTTTAAATCATAATTTATTTCTAACTATTTAGTGAAGTCGTTCTTTTTCTTTTCTTCCCTCATGAAAATACGCAGAAAATAAGAACTTTCGATAAGTCTGAAGATACATTCTAGCATTTCCCAAAATAATAAAGAAAATGTGTCTTAACTCTTATCAAAATCGACACACTGTGCCTCAGCCAGCAACGGCGTCCTCAATAGGCTTCTGCTGCCTTGGACATCCATTAGTGTGACTGTTGGGATTTGTGTGTACGCGTCGGGGTTGAGCTCAATTGTTTGTAATCTTATCTTGACCCAAAGAGATAATAGACGCTTGCCCAATGCGCGCGAAGATGTACGAGTATATATGGGCACACACATACACACATGCATTGCTATGCACGAAGTCTTGAAGAATAGTTTGCAAGCAATAGAAGCTAAGTAAAGAACAATAAGTAGAAGTTCGCTTATCTGCTGGGCATTAGCAAAGCTAATAACAACAAAATGAAGAGACAATAGTCAAAAACAAAAAAATAAAGAAAATCATGGGGAAACAACCGCTGCACGTGCCTCACGCAGCCAAGAGAAGGCGCTCTAGCGCTGTGAGGAAGCAACTTTTCACTTTTTATTTTCAGTTTTCACTGTTTTCTTTATAAATGCGACTCTTGCTTGCTCGTGCACTCTGCAGCTGCGCATTCATATCGCACGATCTTCACCACGACCACCACAACCCAACAGATCTGTTTGCATAGATTGGGAAATTTCTAAGGTTGCTGGGCGGTGACATTCCCATACAACATTACTCGGAACCCTTGTGGTTCATTACTGCCGATTGTCGCTAAGTGGTATTTTAGTTGTTGTTGTGGTGACCGCAGCATTAGCGGTAATTGCTGTGGCATTTCTTTTAATTCCAATCGGCGAGCAATGAAGTGCTGATGGTGAGTTAGCAGTAAATCTCATGGCGAGTACTTTTTATTGGCGTCCAAGAGACCAATTGCTTGGGAGCAACAAAGCTGAAGAATAGAAGAGTCACCACGTTAGCTTGTCATGTACATAAGATGATGTGTGCATGTATGTATGTATGTATGCCCACCAGCATTCTTGGTCTATTGCGCTGTAGCACCCTTATCACAAAAATGTCAAGCTAATTGAGGTTAAAAATAAGAAATACACGCCTGAACTCAACTCGATTGCTAACAGAATTTGGTTTCTTTTTTTCAACTATGCTTTTATTTTTTGTTTCTTCTTCCATTCCTCGAAACCGTTGTTTTTGATTAGCCTTGAGTATTTTTAGGTTTCTCAATATAACGGATTTTTTTGTATGAAAAACTTTCATTTCATTAGGTTTTGGTTACTTTTTCTTTCGTATGCCTTTACATTCATCTTAAAAATATGTAGCGGTAAAGTACATGCAAGCAAAAAATCGACAGTTCGTCTTTATAAAAAACCGTATAAAGACCTCAACGAGAATATTTTATTCCACACTCGATACCCTAGTATTTTTATGTGATTTGAAGTAGTAGAAGATAATAAAATAGAGAAGGGACCCACTTTACCCTCGATCCTTTTAACCTGCGATCCAATTCACCTACGATTCCTTAAAACAAATTAGATCTTCATTCTCCGACTTAGAACAGATTTGTTCTCTCGCTTTTAGCCTCCAAGAACATTTTTGACCAATCCGAAAAAGTTGATCTTAAATTTTGCTCTCGAAAGCTTTTTTACACTCAAAAAACCTTATCATGTTCACCTCTCTGAGTGAAACGAAAAATATATAGAAAGATATTACATATGATGATTGAAGAAGACTATAAAGAAAATCGAGAGAATATTAACATCATAAAGGATTTACAAATTCAGTACTATAACTAATGAGAGATCCAAGACTCGTAAGAAATTCAAAAGAGATGAAACTTCAGAGATTAACGCAATAAACTCGATGACAAGGGAAGATACTAGGTAAATAGATAATGCTTTAAAGTTCAATAATTCTTAAAACGGAATCTTTTTTTCTTGATGGGTCCTCACATCATAAATGAGCTTTTCCGTAAGCAGGGACGAGTAGACAGGGATATATACAGACAGCTAACTTCAGCCATGCTGCGCCTATGTGAGTCCGTTGAAAGAGCGGATGTGCCCTCCAAATTACAGTACTCACCTCAATTAAAATTATAATCTATTCTATAAACTTTCAAAGCTAAGCTTCTAATACATTCTCGATACTAGATAAAAAACTTCAATCCAATGGTCCTCGATAGATGAGACTGTAGGAAAATGATCGGAATACAAACTGGCCACTGTCTGGTGGCGACATACGCACGCAGAATGGGCCGACAGATCGAGAAGACTACAGGAAATGTTTAGAGCCGGGCACCAAGAAAACAGTAGATCACATCTTGTGCACTTGTCCCACATTGGCAAGACTACGCTGTAAGCATCTGGCGTCCCCACGGTATGATACACTGCAGGCGGTATCGATCGTGAGGCCACAGAGCCTATTAACGTTTGCGTCAAGGAAGGCTAAAGGATGACAACTTTTCTTGAACTTAGAAACTGAATATGGTATCGCAAAGGACTAAAACTGGTCTATGCGTGACTTATTGGCCTACCAGTTTAACCTAACCTCAATCCAATGGTTATAGAAAGAGCTCCTCTTATAGACAGTTATTAAGTGAGCGAAAATGAAAGGTTAATTTGGAATTTCTTGTCGAAAAAATATGTGATTTTTAGGCAAAGAAATTATGCTGGAGGCAAAGCTCTCCATAAGCATATATTTTTTTTGTATTTCTATAAAAGCTCCGACAAAGCTCTAAGCGGCTTGATGAATTCAACTGAAAAAGTTTTTTTAATTATTATTGTATATAGATATCAGCTCAGAGTATATTATAAAAGCGGTTGCTTCTCAGAGCTCCGAAAGTATCTCGAAAGCTGAAAACGTGTCAGAATCACAAAAGACTCTGGCTTGCATGTGGTTTGAAATTTGTAGAACAGATAATGTAGAACAGTTTTCTAAATCAAACAGTTTGATGTGAGGTTGTGCGCTGGGTTTAGGACCCACCACGTAAAAAACGCTCACCATGGAAAGCAAACCACAGCCTCAGACGAGAGACCCCCCTTTTGATGACGACCATGGCAAACGCATTAAGGATTACAATTTAAGGGCATGCAACTGGAATGTCAGGTTCCTTGATTGCGAAGGTGCCGCTGGTTGATGGATAGTCCAATAAGTGCGGTGGACGAGACAAGGATTGAGACGAGTAGATCCTTGTGGCATTTACCGCATAAAGGAGCGCAAATTCGGTGTGGGATTCTTGGTGAGAAAGAGACACCGTCGCCGAGTCGTTGCATTCATTCCAATTGGCGTCAAACAGCGAAAAGGAAGAACGACTGGCGGGCTTTTTTAAACTGGGCTATATCCGCCTAAGCGGTGTCTACGACAATAAAGAAGTTGAAACAACTCGACAATCACATTTTCTGCGAATCAGAAAAGATAGCCGAAATTCATATTAGATACATCAACAAGTTTGCGCTTTGTTGGTTTAAAAGTGTCTTAAAGGTCATGGATCAAAACGAACCAGCGTTTTGAGTTGTTGAGCTGAGATCCTTGTTGCCGTGATCCTTGTTAACTTAACCTAACCTAACTTACTAAAACACAAAAACTTGCTCTTACACATAACAGAGCCATAAGCACCCTTTATAATGCACACCACAAATCTGCAATGAGTAAGCTCGCTCTTAAGAGTTCACGTTTTGAATAATTACACCCGACCAAGCGACTCTGCACATCCCCAGCTGATTTTGCATAAGCTAATTGTAATTAATTATCTAATAAAAATGCCAATACTATAGGTCAGCGCTGTCAATAAGCGACCTAAAAGTAGAAAATGAATAAAATAATGAATTAACTGGCGATATTCAATTTGTCCAATCGAGCGCGGCGATTGTTAAACGCGCTGGCGCAACCCAAAATACCAGCGCGATTGTCAACTGGTCGGTGGTATTCAGGTAGGCGCGTAGGTAGACAGGAAGGTTGGTCGCTTTGTGGCGCGCTGGGTTAGTCAGTCAGTTTATGTATGCCACACATTGTTTTTGTTGTTGTTGACGCTTGTTTCGAGTTGGTGGCGCCGCGTTGTTCACTCAATTATCCACATAAATTTCCGACAATCTGCGCGCAGCGATCGACGGCTATCGACGAAAAACATTTAGAGATCCGCGCGCACACACGCGAAACATTAGCTACCGCAACAACAACAACATGTTATTACAATTTGATTCATTGAGCTTCGATTTGATATCGATTTGTTGGTGCTGCGGCAATTTGGTTGCTGTTTCGGCAGCGCGCCTGCGACACGCTAATATTCTGGGGTTACTTTCGCTTTTTATACTTCTTCTTCTTGTTTTTTTTTTTTTTTTTTTTTGTTTGTGGCGCGGCGCGTTCATGTTGCTAATCTAATTTATGTCATCCTCTCAGGGCGCTGGTACTTTTTGTTTGTCTTTTTGTTGCTGCGTGGCGTGTCGACATCGGCGCTGCTGTGGCGCGACGCATAATTGACGAAGCGCGCAGCGGCAACACAAGCAACAACAATAACAAGTGCTACACGCAGCCGTTAAAGTTGAACGAAGCGTTTGGCGTTTATTTTAGAATTCAATTTGGAAAATGAAAGCATTAGAGACTTCAAAAACGAAAACAGCGAAGAGATCTAAACAAATTCCAACACCAAAAAACAACAAAAATGTTAAGTAATATGAGGTGCGGCTCGAAGTGTCGCTGCTCAAACACTGTGCTGCTAAACTTTGTTTGTTGTTGCGTAAGTGTTTTTGTTCGTGCGCATTTCGCTTGTCATTCGCGTTGTCGCAGAAAGGAAGCTCCGATGGCTATCTTTTGTTGCTCGTTTGTCCGTTGACATGCTCTGTTTTGAAATGCAATTTTTCACTGCTACTTTTTTACACAGTTTTACTTGCTTTTCGTTGGTGTTAGTTCTTATTTACAACAACAACAATGTAATGTTTGAATAATTAGATTTGATAGGCGGAGCAGAATCAGTGCAACGTAGTGGAAGTCAATAGCGGATATTACATCATATGGGGTCAAAAGTGGCTTTACTGAAGCTGTAATATTTTACAGTGTTACCATATTACTTTAAATAGAAAAAAAAAGTGAAAATAATTTTACATTTCAAATTATTTTAGTAAAAGTAGAAAGCTTCCGAATTTTTAAATGGTTGTATTTCAATGTTATATGGAACAGTGTTGCCACACCTATTAAATTTTGTGGTAGATTTGGTAATATTCAAAAAAACACACTTTTGGTTATATAAAAGATAAGAATATTGTATAAAATATCTAAAAATGTGCAAATATTAGCATACGATGTTACCACTTAATTGCAATTAAATTTAGATTAGAAAATTTGTTTGGAGTTAGGAGTGCGATGAAACTCGCTTGTAAAAATTGTGAGAGTTATGTGCATAATATACCACGTTCAGCACGCCTTGAAGAAAATATAGCAGCCGAAGCTGAGAGTGTATTTTAAGACCACGGAAAGTTGATTCGGAGCCGTTCGTAGCAACTCGGACTGACGTTTGTAACAACTGGATGCATTTAACGTCGAGATCTTAAATTGAAAGCGTAAAAAACACAGCTTGTGCAAGAACTGAAACCGATCGACCTTCCCAAGAAACATTGCTTCGCTCTGTGGACACTTGAAAAATTTGAAGAAAATCCGACATTTTCGAGCCAAATTTTGTTCAGCGATGAAGCCCATTTCGGATGTGGGACGAAGACCAACCTGAAGAGATTCAAGAACTGCCATTTCATTCAGAAAAAACAACGGCTTGATCGGGTTATGCATCGGTGGAATCATCGGTTTATATTTCTTCAAAAATGATGCCAGTTAGAATGTAATGGCGAGTGTTATCGCGCCATGATAACCCACTATTTTATGCCCGAAATTGAAGCTCATGATCTCGGTGACAACAAGACGGCGCCACTTATTACACATCGCATCGGACAGTGGATTTATTGAGAGAACACTTCGGTGAGCAGATAATTTCACGTTTTGGGCCGGTCGATTAACCACCAAGATCTTGAGATATCCCACAGTTATATTTTTTCCCTGTGGGGATATGTAAAGTCTACAGTCTAAGCGGACAACCCCGCTTCGTTTCAGGCCTTGGAGCCAAACATCACTCGTGTCATTAACCAGTCGAAATGCTCGAACGAGTCATCGAAAATTGGACTCAACGGATCTGAGATGTAGCCGCGGCCAACATTTGAAAGAGATAATCTTCAAAAAATAAATGCCAAAGAATGTTCTTTCTAAAGATAATAAAGATTCCCCAATAAATTTGAAGTTTCTGTGTTTTTTCTTTAAGAAAGTAGGGAACCTCGAAATGGATCACCCTTGATGTCTAGAATATCTATCTAAAACAACATTATTTCATTCAGAAGATAGATTCAAAGGGAGGATATATGCTTAAAGTCAACCAGCCATAATAAAATCAGTAGCGCAACCAGTATTTCTTTCTGAGGGATGTTTTTCTTTCCAACATATTTTTAATATTGATATTGCTACGTAAATTTTTAAGAATTGGAATTACAATTATGTTCTGATTTTAGGATGGTAGCGGACTCTATGAATCAATCTATTAACTAAATACATTTTTCGTCAAACTTTAATTATTACACTTTGCGGGTTTTCAACCCCAACACCCCCCGCGAATCCGCCACTGACAAGAATTAGTCTAAATTTTCCTATTTTAAGTTGAATATTGGAATGAATGGAATTATACAAGTAATTTAATAAAAGCAAAACTTACATTTTCAAGCCGGAGGATTTTGCTTCTGGAACAACTGCGTAGGCAATTAGAAGCTAGAAAAGAAAAAAATTAGTTTTAATGTATACTTCCAAAAAATTATATAACATAAAAAATGCTACAACAAACAATAAGGTATTCCAGTAAGTAAGGCTAACACATAAAGCATGTAGAGCAAGGAATGACCTTGAATATTGTGTGGTCCTGAACACTGCATCAGGTGAGAAATTAAACGTTGTTGGAAAGCTGATAGAGAAATTTTATCATATCGTTATTAAGTTCAGAATCTTCAAGGCAACCCGATATCAGGGTAGGTGAAGAGTCGTCTCTCGTGAGAACAGCCTTTCAGCCCTTGGCAGATTGAATTATAATATCCAGGAGTGTTTTTAATTTGCAGCTTCTCGAAAGTCATCATGAGAACTATACTGTGAAACTCAGTCACTTTACAAGTCGTAAGATTGCTTTTTTATCAGTTGATAGTTTTCTATCCACAAGTGACTTATTACTTACTTGTTCACATGACTTTGTTGTGCCTACTTTAAGTTTATGTCGGTCCAGTAAATTAACGACAACTTTTAGAAATTTAAGGTAGTATTATTCCGTAAATGCTTTCCTTCACACTTCTATATGGAAGAAACTCCTTTTAGTCCTTTAGTCACTTTAGTAAACAAAGAAAAGATAAAATCAAAAATTATCACTGACACTTGCAGCCCAAGTTGAATTGCTTTTTATCTCAAGAAAAAGTAAAATAAGTACAAAGAGCAGCTTAAAAATTCAGACACAATTGAAATAAAAGTCCAGTAAACTACATAAAAGTAACAGGCGCCTGAGGATAGAACAATAAAAGAACATAATGGATATAGTACATATGTATGTATGCATATAGGTTAAAATAAAAAAAAAAACGAACATGAACAAGTTACTGGATTCGCAAGTAATCGGCAGAACGAGACACCGTTAGCTGTGCCGGAAGAGTAACAAAATTAATCACAAGCAGAGAAATGCAATCAATTTAATTGCTACTGACAATTGCCAAACAAAAACTAAAAGACAGAGGAATAAATAAATACCAAAAAAGGACAAAAACAAGAAATCGGAAATAAGGATTTTCGAAAGACTGGCTGCAGTATCATGGTATTAATGGAGGGCAAGACAAGCGTTAAGCGCGTAAACTGTACATTGGTGAAGCTGGCGATTTTCCGCTCAGCTTAAATGCTGTATGGGAACTCCGTGGCAAAATACCGTTGGTGTGCTCGCCAATTAAAGAGCTTTCGCCACATGAGTGTGTAGGTGGCGAATGTGTGATGTGAAGGGTGCTCTTTCGACGGTCCACTATTTCGAATTCGAAAAATTCGAAATTTCTGAAGTTTTACTGCAATTTGAACTTTGAAGTGTGAGAAGACCATGAAGAAGACTCAAAATATATTTAGCATTCAGTAAATCAAATACAATATTATAAAATGCAAGTTATTACAATTTGCAGTTTAAAACAAAAACTAAGAAGCAGAGCTTTCACCGAGCTTTCGTCTATTTTATTCCATTTAAAAAAAAAAAAAATTTATAAAGCAAGCTTTTGTTAAAAAGCTTAATTGTAATCGTTATTTTATATTTGAAGCAGTTATAAAAGTTCATTCCACATAAAGCTTTTGATTACATCTTCAAAATTAACATTAATGAATTTGTAAGACCTTTCGCTATAAACAATGCAAAAACTACAAAAATTTAATATCGCTGTTAAAAAAAAATATGCATTGGATTTTAGAAGAATATTACCAAGCTTTCACAAAGCTTTTTTTACCGCGAAGAAAAGTCACATAAGTGCTAAAATGCTTAATTACCCAAAATGCATCAGTAATACTACTTATGACTATTAGCAAAGAAAAGCTTTTCGAAGCTTTTCCACCAATTCACTTCAGAGCTTTTCTACCGAAGTTGAATTGGTAAACGTAAGAAATATGACATTGAGTTGAAATTTGGCTCAGTAAGTTACCAACTATTGAATTACTGATGTTGAAGGAAAGTTGCTCAAAGCTTTCTCACAGTACTTTCGGTACTTATGTAGTACGTTAGTGAATGTTGAAAGCTGAATTGCATATCAAAGCCAAAACGTGAAAGCTCAAAGTAAAGCTTCATACTAAAATTTCGTACTGCATAGCTTTAATAAAAAAAGCTCACCTTTTACGAAATTTTAGTATTGAGCTTTATTTTGAGCTTTCACGTTTTGCATTTGGTATGCAATTGAGCTTTTAACTTTCATTACCTGCAATATGTGATTACTCTGTCACTAAAGCACAACACTCCTTTAAAAGTGACCGATATATAATCGCAAAAAATATTGATATCTGGAAAGTATGCTGTGGGGTAAAAGCAATTTATATTTGACAGGCAATAAATTACCGAAATGAGGAGTTATACTTTTTCAATGTGTAATACATGAACATAGGTACGGATATGTATATTAGGGTGGGTCAAAAATCTGAGTATTTTTTTTTCGCATGGTACTCTGAAGAGCTTTCAATTTTTTATTAAAGCTATCAAATGAAATACTTTTTTCTAGTAGTTGGAAGCAAGATTTACATTTTTTTCTTACTGATAGTAAATAAAAATCTTGAAATTGCGAGGCGGAGGACCGACCTTCTCGTTACAATTAAGAGCTCAAACTTGAAGTGACTTTCTTAGAGGTGTCTGAAAACATATTTTTCAGCGTATTAAGCGAAAAAAATATGCGTTGTTTTGACCCACGCTAGCATATAAATATATATGTACAACTATAAGTCTCCATTTTCCGTTCTTCCTGCATTCACACGGCAGGTGTATCCTTATGCGTGAGGAAATATATGCTCAACGCAGGAAGTGGATTTGTATATTTTTGCTCGTTACTGCCATTATTTTTTTCTGCTTTTTATTGATTTCATTTATGTGAGTCCGTTTTCAGTTTAACGACGGAGCGGTTCATTTACTGCCTTTGCAATAGCCCGTCGTTTGTCGCCCGCCGACACATTGCACAAATGGGAATTGTGGCATATTTGTATGCCAGGGCGTATACGTGCTGGCGAATTTATTGCCGCTCTGTAGTTTATAACACATTTTCAATTTTCAGATATCGCTTGATATATTTTTATATGTTTGAATATGTGTATGTAAGTTTTCATATTCGTATGTTATTGAAAGCAAAGAAAATGCTTTAACTTCGGTTGCACCGAGGCTACAACACCCTTCACAGATATAAAAGATTTCATACAAGAACTTGATTTTGATCGGTTAGTTCGTATGGCATACAGCTGCTGGTTCCTCTTAAATGGTGGATTGGCTGTCTTTGGCGGTTTTCGAAAGGAATAATACACAATGAGGTGGTCTCCTACGACCAAATTGTTAACTCGGAACCTGAACTGATAAAGCAATCGCCCAGAAGATGCCAGCTCTGGAAGGAATTGTGTTCCATCAAGACCACGCTAGCCCACACACATCAATAGTGACTCGCTAGAAGCTTCGGGATATTGGTTGGGAAGATGTTATGCATTCACATGATGATCCAGACCCGTCACCAAGTGTTAACTACTTGTGCCTATCTATGGCTGGTAAAAATCGGCTCAAGAGAATCTTTTGAAAATCGACTGTACTAGTTGTTTGCGAATAGGAACAAGGGATTATATGAGACCAGCTTCGGATTAGTAAATCCAACAACTGAATGTTTTTCATGGTCAGCGGCGAATGCATAAGACTGTTATCTAACTGCTGCTTGTGAAATTAGACTAGTAGTGTTTAAATAATTCTTCACTCCCTCAATCTGTATCAATATTTCAACAAACTAAGCTGAATACTCAACAGATGTTATCTCCATTACAATATCAAGGCAACAGCAATAAATTTGCCTCTTTGCAATGTCAAAGTATTTATTACTGTCAACAACATTTATGACTTCTACTACCTCACGGAGGAAAGAATAAAATATTAATACTAAACGATAAATTAATGAAATATCTAAATGCTGCAGATTGTGCCAGCTTCCGACTGTAAGTTTGTGAGACAGTAAAACACTAAAAGCTTTCGTCATTTATCAAAAATTCACACAACACGCAGAGAGCACCTTCAGCCAACAAACGGCGGCCGTCAGCTGGCGACAGACGACAATCTTCATGATCTCTCGATGTCAACACATTTGACTGAGCGTAAATTTTCACTTTTCAGCAAGCGGGCCACACACACACACACACACACACACAATTTTGAAGGGTCACATGAAACGCGGGTGCAGAGGTCAATGTTAATGCTTTGACATTTCGACACCTGCAACTTTCGCTTTCGAACATTTGACAACAATGGCGGCCACTGGGAGATAATGTAATGCTCTATTTTATTATTGTTGTTGTTGTTGCTGTCCTTAAGCGACTTTATTACAGTTTTAATGCGTGTAATGCGACATTACACATTTGTCACAAACAACTTTGTGAGAAGATGCATGGATTTTTCAAAACTGTCAAAACTACACTTTGTCTTCAATTGGCGACGAAGGCAGCCAAGCGCGATAGCGGGGCGGGCAGTTCAACGACGCAGGTGAGATGACAGTTGGCAGTTTTACAAAAAATAATGTCTTAAAAAGAGACAGGCGAGCAATAAAGTGATATTAATTTATGAAATTATTATTTTTTTTGTACTCAACTTATGACTGCTGCGAGGGTTGGGGTAGAAGTTTCTGAGGTTGGAAAAAAATTTCCTTCTATGTAGCTTATATGATAAATCTCCGAGTTAGATTACTTAGCTCATAAGCGAAAAGCGGCCTTGAATTTTATATGAATACTTGTATAGTCAAAAATATGGATCTTCATTTTCATTTCCTCCATATTTTTGAAAAATTGTTGAACGATTATAGAAATATTTCCGCGCTTTGAAAACCCATTGACTGGAGAGAACCTTCTGCAAGGTCTTTGAAATTCGAGTTTGCTTGGGATAAGTTTCATTACTTCGGAATGTTTCTTATCCGAAGTGTCTTCAAACTGTTCTAGCTGAGAAATCGGATTTTGTATGTACTTTGGCCCAGAAAGAGGAAATCAATATGAGAATAGGGCCAAATAACGAATAAACGCGAAAAATCTATCTAAAAAGTTACGCGCTCAGACATCTTCTTTCCACATAAAAAAAATGACTTCGCCAATTTCATATCTGCGATTCTAAATCAGAGCAACGTTTACAAGTATATCACCTATACTTAGTGACTTTCCCGGGCTCTCACTGATTTTCCGAACCTTTCAATAGCAATCACCGGCTCTCAGTGAGTCTCAGAGGTTCTCAGTGACTCTCAATGGATCTTCCCGTCGCTCAGTGACTCTCCCAGGCTCTCAGTGACTTTCCTTGTCAGCAACGTTTACATGCATATCACCGACACTTACTGACTTTCAATGGCAATTACCGGCTCCCAGTCAGCCTCACAGCTTCTCAGTGACTCTCAATGGCTCTAAGCAAATCTCAGTGATTCTCCCAGGCTCTCAGTGGCTCTCACCTGACAGCAACGTTTACATATATATCACCTACCCTAAGTGACGCTCTCGAGCTCTCAGTGATTTACCGATCTCACTGGCCCTCAGTGAGTCTCACAGGTTCTCAGTGACTCTCACAGGTTCGAAGCGATTCTCAATGGCTCTCTCATTGACTATGACTATCATTATATGGAAAAGATATTTCCGATTTCGGATACTTTAGGGAATGAACAAAGTGCTTGTTCTTATAATAACTACATACAAAAACTCATAACATTTCCGAAATTATTATAACACGCTCCCAACTCGAAAACTTTTCGCCGAACCCAAGCAAGTCATGCGACTAAACTTAATTAGCGAGTAAAAGATGAAAAACATCGAAAAGTGCTTAAGTAAATTGTCGCATTAATTTCATGTAACAGCTTGACATTTTATTTTTAAATAATTCATAAAAGACTTTCAATATAAATATTTAAAAAAAATATTTTTTTCTTCTTTTTTCAGTGTCTCTACTCACTATTGCGCTTAATGTAGTCGTAAACGCTTGACACTTCGACACCATTAACGCTTCAAATGTGGCATAATAAAAACTTTTTACGCACACACACACTCTTATCTACATACATACGCATACATGGGCGGTTTATGAAAAGCGAGCGAATAGCTAAAACTCTCGTCATTTGAAGTGTGCCATCTTTGGCACGAGTCGGAGAGGAAAAACTTTTGTCATTAAATGACAACAGCAATAAAAAAGTGAAGCAGAAAAGCACTTTATGGACTAGCAGCTACTGGAGACTAAAAAAACAAAGAATGTTATAATAGCGAATAAAAGAAAAACTGCCAAAAGTTGCCGAAAGATATTAAAATATGAGCTAATAGCCGTCAAAGTGGACCAAAGGGCAGTTGCCGTAAAAGTTTGCGAGAAAAACATACACACGTACATACATACTTACGTACAACTCTACTTGTGAGAAGTTATTTATTCTCAGATAGAAGTGCCTCAGTGAAAAGAAACAGAGAAGCATGCGATTGTTTTAACTGTTTAGCAAATTCTACAACTTCAAAACTATTTATTATTTTCTATCTGTCGGAAGGTTCGAAAAGTTGAATATTACTTGAAAATCGTTATAAATATGAAAATTGTCTGAAAAATATGCTAATTCAAGGCAGTCACAATTAGCGCGTTGGCTTTTGGATTTATATCAATTGTTTATACTCTTTGACTCTCTGGTGTTGATCCTACTGACTCTATGTGACTTTTGTGGTTTCCCAACGGTGTATACGGACTCTTACTGGCTCTCTTCGCTGCCTTCTTTCTTCGTACTCTCAATTTCTCACAGTAATTCTTTCGAGCTCTAACTCGCGGGTTCATTGTAATCTAATGCTCTCACTGGCTATTAGTAGTTTTTTGGAACTCACTGGATCTCAAATAATCTGCCTGAATCGGAGCGATTATCATTACTTCTAGGTCTCCCTATTTCTCAATAACTCGTTTTGATTCTCAGTGCCCCTCTCAGGCTCATTTGCTCTTAGTCATTCTTCCGAGTTCTAACTTGCTAACGCGTGTCAATTGTGACCTAAGACTATTACTGGCTTGTAGTTGTTCTCTCGAGACTCACCGGCTCTAAAATAATCTCCCTGACTCGGAGGGATTATCGTCACATCTCAGTTTCTCTCCCTGGTTCTCAATACCTTTCTCAAGCTTTTCATCGTCTTCTTCCTCCGCACTCTTTTTTGTTCTCAATTATTCTTCCTAGCTCTAACTTCCTACGTGGGTTTCGGAATGATTATCATTATTTCTTAGTAGCTGTTTTGTTCTCAGTTTCTCAATGACTCTACTTGGTTGTCAGTGCCTCTCTCAGGCTTTACACCGTCTTCTTCCTCTGTGCTCTCATTTGCCCTCAGTCATTCTTCCAAGCTCTAACTTTGTACGTGGGTTCACCGTGATCTAAGGCTCTCTCTGACTGTTTTGCTCTCTCGGGGCTCACTAGCTCTCAAATAATCTTCCTGACTGGAAGCGATTATCATTACTTCCCAGTGTTTCTCAATGACTCTTCTTGGTTCTCAGTGCCTCTCTCTCTCTCTGACTCTTATTCATCTTCTTCTTCCGCGCTCTCATTTGCTCCCAGTCACTCTTCCGAGCTCTAACTTCATCTCATAGGCTCTCAAAAGATTTAACTGACCTAGAGTTATTATCATTGCTTCTCAATGGATCTTAGCGGCTGTTAGTGACTCTTAAGGCCATTTTGTAGCTTTTCTTGCTTCTTAACTATTCTTCTAAGCATTCAGTAGACCCATGGATCGATTTTATTTGATTTCCCAAGCTTTTAGGCTGGCTCTGCCGGACTCGATAATATTTTCGGTGATTCTACCAGTCAATGTGACTTATTAGTTCCCAATGCTTTTCAGTCCTCCGTGATTTTCAGTCGACCACTCCAGCTCTCGATAGCCCTATTGAGTTCTCACTTGTCTCTCTCACTTGTTCTCAATCTCAATTTTCTCGCATCGTTTCAGTAGGTTTCACCGCACCTCATTGGCTCTCAGTGCTTGATACTAACTTTTGAAAAATTTAAAAAACTTTTTTTAAACATAAAAAAGTGAGTTGCAGACTACCGTTTAATTTGAAACGTAACAGCGGCTACGTTACACTCAATTCTGAAGAAATCTGTTAAAATAGTATTGACAAAATTTACAGCTGTTTAAATTTTATGAATATAATACACGGCGCATACAAACATAGGTTTTACTTATTTATATATTTAATAAAAAATGTGAATCCATAATATTCACCACACCCTCGATTCGAATGTGATGTTCCGTCTGCTCCATTGATGTGATTGTCGCGTGTGTACCACTTTTACTTTTTCAACGTTAAGGAATTTTTATTTGACGACAATCAAAAATTGTTTACGATAACAAACATAACAACAACAAGGCAAAGATGCGTTGAATACACACTCACATACCTCACACATATGGGGGTACATGTGTATGAAAGCATATAGACGACAAAATGCTTGAGTTTAAACGAGCAGACTCCACAGAGTGTTGTAGGCAATTCATCATGCATCCATCAGATGCGTATCTGGCAAGCGCAGACACCAGCGCGCGCGCACACACACATAAATGAAAGCATACACGTAATGAAATAACATTTAACAAAGCGAAAAAGGAAGAGCAACGGCTGTTGTGAGTGGGTACATTTGCTAGCTATGCATGTGTGTATGTGTGCTTATGAGTATGTATGTTCGACTGCATGTAGCTATAAAGTGAGAACGCGTGAGCTGCCAGCGGCTATTGTTGCTACAGCGCGTGTTCCAGCTCTAGCTGCCACAGAAATAGCTGCTACCAACTATGCCACTGTGTCAACGTTGTTGCTGTTGTTATTTTTATTGTTGCTCATGTATTTTTATACCCTAAACTGGGTAAAATAAGGTTGATATGAAGTTTGTAAGAACCAGAAGGGATCGTCGGATTAGTTTACATATATATACATAAATGATCAGCATGATAAGCTGAGTCGATTTAGTCTATCTTTCCGTCTGTATACATATGAATATGCGGACTGGTCCCTTCCTTTTTGAGATATTGATCTGAAATTTTGCACACTTCATTTTCTCCCAAAGAAACTGCTCACTTGTCGGAACTGCCGATATCGGACTATTATTGCATATATATATATAGTCATACAAACTGATCGATCCAAATCAAGTCATTGTATGGAAACTTTTTTATTTGATGAGATATCTTTACGAAATTTGGCACTGATTATTGTCAATGGCAACTCTACAATTTACGAGAATAATTTTCAGATTGGACTACTATAGCATATATGTAACTATCCTACAAACTGACCGATCCAAGTCAAGTTCTTGTATGGAAAACTCTTCTATTTTAGAAGATATATGCACCAAATTTAGTACAGAATATTTTCCTAAGCAACACTACAATCGCCGATTTTTTTTTTTTAAATCGGACTACTGTAACATATAGCTGCCATACAAACTGATCGATCCAAATAAAGTCCTATTATGGAAAAGTTTTTCATCTGATAAGTTATCTTCACGAAATTTGACACGAATTGTTGCCTAAGCCAACCCTTTAATCTCCCAAGAAATCGTTCAAATCGGATCATTATAGCATACAGCTGTCATACAAACTGTACGATAAAAATCAATATTAATATATTTTATACCCTTTTATGCACTAAAAAATGCATTTGTGTAGGGTATAACAGCCGCGGATGCCGCTGAAAGCCAACGTTACTTTTTCTTTTGAATTTTCGATTCGCAATGTGTGATAACACAATGAAGCGTATTAAACACGGCCGCAGGCGGCAGCTACTGCTGCAACGCGGAAAACAACAACTACATCACAACAACAAGTGTATCGTGCTGCACAAACATTTAGATGACGCCGCACGTAATCCCAATGTAGGTTAATATTCCACGGAATGTGCGCCTCCAACGGCACCGGGCTGCTGCCTGCTCTTGCGCTTCTTCTTCTCACTCTTCCTATTTCTACTACACTTCGAGAGGGTGTGTACGCCAACGTTGCATGTTTTTTTTTTTTGCCGCTGACTTATGGCATACACATGTACATCGCTACTATTAACAAGCGTATGCGGCTACTTGGCATGTGCTGCCGCTGCCGGCGCTGCCTATCAACGCCGCTGCTGCCACAGTCAGTCGGTAGGCAGTTAAGGCACCAGCTTAACCAGCCTCACTGGAGCGATAAAGCCCACCTTCCACACGTGAGTTTTGTCTTAAATTGTCATTTAATGTTGGAATTCAATATTTTTGTTGTTTTCATTTATTAAATATATGTACCGTTATATGTTTGTGCGTGTATGCAGGTGAGTGTCGCGGTACATCACTTAAAAAATTGCCTGCGTAATAGATATTTTTGCCTTTGGTGCTTTTTAAGTTGATGTTGTTATGTTGCTGATCATTTGTTTCGATAAGAAAATTCATTATAAATTTTCGGTTTTCATAAAGTTTTATGTTCACCTTGATTTTATGTTGCGATGCATGCTTAAGTGATTTTTGGTTTTGTATACGGAGTACATTTGAAATTTCGTTGTTGCGGAAACTTTTTGACCCAAAAACGCACTTGTAATGCCCAAAAAATGTGGCAACTTTCTTTTTATTGAGAGAAAATGGTGTTCAAAAAAAAAATCTCCTGAAAAATAATTTGAAATTGAAAGCAATATTTATTAAAATCTCTTATGAACACTTCTATGAAGATTATTATTGAACTCTCTTATAAACAGTTCTTTGAAAATCAAGATTCATCAGGAGTATTTCCTCGTCTTCACTATCTTTCAACTCGAGTTTCAGGTATTTCTTTTAACTTTTAATCTATAACAGTTTTTATATGATATTAGGCTCCATTAAAGGTTATCTTCTCTTCTCTCTTCTAAATTTTTGGTACATTGTAGAAGAAGTTCAACCTCTCAAGCATTACATGGGTTAGTGAATCGACACCTGAAACCATATTAGCGAAGTTGTTACCGTTTCCATATACAAACTGTAAGAGATATGCGCAGAAGGCAAAAACAAGAAAAGCCAAAATGACTTCATTGGTAAGCCCTCACTAAGCAGTAGAGAGTCAGAAATTCTCTCAAAGGCATAGAACATACGATAGGGAAGCAATATACAAATGAACTTGTACCAACTAAATGGATCTGCCTCTTTCAGAGAGGGCAACATTAACTTATATCTAAAAGTGTCTGTCCTCTCTAGAAAGCTCTACCTCTATTGGCATCTTCCGTTCGAGTACTGGACCAATTTACCACGCATGCGCTTAGTAAGTGCTGTTCTACGACCCGATCCTGTGCGACTGCAAGATCCTTTTGGCCTAGAGTAGAATACGGTAGATATTCTGCACTACTTGGCCTTGGCAAAGTTCATCTTGTAGCAATATTTTCCAGCGGGCAATTGTGCTTCTTCTTCTTTATTGGCATAGACACCGTTTACGCGGTTATAACCGAGTTTACAACAGCGAATACTAGGCTGTTGTTTCCTTTTCATGGCGGATTTTTTTTGTGGCGGGTCCCAAACTCAGCGCACAATCCTGGGGTGGGATGGTTCGCCTTCTCACTTTAGCTTGCCTTCAAACAGATGTTCTTTGGCTACTCAGAGGATACAGGACCGAAAAGTCTTTGGCTACTTAAGTAATATGTAAAAGCCTCGTTTCTGGCCATTCCGAAGTCAATGGTGCTCAGAGAACTTTTCTCACTTACATGAACTTCTACACATGACTCCATCCTCCAGGGTATTCGGCTGGTAAGGCTAAAAATCTTGACAGATGCAATTCCTCACAGTAGTAGTAGAACGGACGCCGTTCCATGCAGTCCAAGTGAGATCCGTGTTAAGATTGACCTCATAACCTAACCTAACTGAGTAAGTATGTTAGCAGGGTATGAGAGTTCAAGGTTGGCAGAAGTTTCCTACAAATGTCACTAGGTATATAATAAACTGAAGTTTGGATCGTCAAGTTCTTTGAGTCGAATTTCTCAAAAATGAGTTAGCCTTATATTCTAAAGAGTATATAAAGTGTAAATTCTTTTAAGATATACTACCTATGACATTTCTCTCAGCCTGACAATAGCACTACTCGAGAAAGCGAGTACGTTTAATAATATATAATAAATGTTGGAAAGAGATATATCATAATTATGTAGGAGATGTGAGAATAGCCTCACTTTTTATGAAGCGATACTAATATGACAATCTTTATCAAAACTTGGAAATAACAGTGAAGCTTTCGAGTTGAGATCATGGCTCGGAAAAACAATTTCTCTCTCAACAAACGAAAATCAGACTTTATAGGTCTCTCATCACGCCTTCACTGATGAGTATACCCAAATTTGAACGACAGGAAGTTTTGTTGGGAAACATATATTAATATGTAAGATATGTGAGCTTAATTTCATTTTAATAAGTCATTCGGGTGAAGCTTTGAAAGTTCTGCTAAGATGTGCGAAAATTATTTGAAGTGTTATTGGGATATCTTTATTTGCAGTTCTAAACTTTTCGAAGAATATTTCTGCCTTTCTGAATATAAACATCTTTATTAGAACTAAAGAAGATGTTGTCACTGTTGAATTCTCTCTCTTTATTTCAACCAAGCTGAAAATGAGAAGTGAGCTTGAAACAACGGTTATTTTTTTGACAACTTACATTTTTATGCCACTGGATCCCTAAATTATATATCGTCACCTAAAATGTAAACAAAAAGAATCGAAAATCGTTGTCAGATATAATAACCAATATATGTGTAACCATTTCGTTTCAATATAAGTGTAAGATAACCATTATATAACTATTATAAAATCATTTTATAACCAAAACTCAAATTTTGAGTGATTTCATTATATCGTGTTTTCTTCGTCTGTAAACTTATGTTAAGTTATGTTACGTTATTTTGCACTTTAGGCGACGATATGGCGATAGTATACTATACATATATAATAGCTTGTTAAAAAAGTCTTGCGGTATTTTCGCTAGTTGGCGCTGAAAGCGCGTAGTTCTAGTTTTATTCGTCGCATCGGGTCATGCTATACCTTTTAGGAAAGCTCATTTCACACGCTAACAGGTGTTTGATTGATTGTCGTTTCTTTTAAGTCGTTCGTGAGTTATAGCGTCGCAAACATGGAGCAAAATAAAGAGAAAATACGGCATAATTTACAGTACTACTACGATAAAGGAAGAATGCATCTCAAGCCGCCAATAAAATTTGTGCAGTTTATGGACCCGATACAGTTTCCATTTGCACCGCACAACGATGGTTTCAACGTTTTCGTTCTGGTGTAGAGATGGTCGAAGATGCGCCACGATCCGGAAGGTCTGTGGTCGAAAATTGCGATAAAATCGCTGAATTGGTCGAAAGAGACCGGCATAGTAGCAGCCATAGCATCGGTCAAGAGCTAGACATGAGTCATCAGAAATTCATTTCAATTTCAATAGAAAACAAAAAATCAATAAAAATACCGGAAGACTTTTTGACAACCCATTACATACAAGTACTAAGAATCTAGAAATCAAATAAAATGAAAAGTTCTGCTAAGCGAAAGCACTACTAAACTGGGAGCACCTTGAACAAGAGTTGATTTCTGCAAATTTGCATGAATATCAAACCGACCGACGAATACGAATATGTATCCTCGCATACATGTAAATATCCATTGCTCAAACACTCGCCAAGTGCATTTGGCATTCGTAGAAAATAGAGTCCCGCACATATACAAAAATGTATATACAAAAGTACATATGTGTGCATCATAAATATCCCAAGGATAATCCAGAGCGACAGTGAGAGCTTGAGCGAGTGCGAACCGAGTGTTTGCGCAAACAATAACGAAGTGCGAGACGTCAAGTAGATTTATGTGAGCAAGAGTACTTCCAGTCATAATAAATAGGTATGCAAAGTAATAAATATAAATGTAACAGATTTACATGGAACCATATATCGCTTACCTACATATTTCAGATTTATGTATATATTTATGCATGGACCAAGTTGAGTGAGAGCTCAATGCGTGGTGACATAATAAATGTGTGTAGAATCACGAGGTTTACAATTGAGTGTTATGATGTGAATTTATACATATGTAGATAGTAATGATATCTGGATTTTGTTGTTAGTAGAACGAAGACAGGATGCTAAGATAGATGTCTACAATTACTCAACATTACTTTTATAGACTAATTGAGGGTTGAATTTATGCGGCGAAAGCAGACAATACTTTAAGTATCGAATACGGTCGAAGCAATATTAAATTTAAAGATTATGTGCTATTTGTTTGCCGACGTCATGCCTCAGAACCAATGTATATTTGCAGCAAATAAATGGCAAGGTGGCTTATATAAGATAATTCGCCTCATTTTTCCAATGTTAATTTTTTACAGACTTCAAAGAGATCCAATCAAACATACATACACATACTGAAAGACATAACGGTATTGAAATTAGTGAAGGTCAGAAAATGGTTCACGGTTAATCACTCGGTCTCTCAGTGAATCTCAGCGGTTCTCAGCGGTTCTCAATGGTTCTGGGTGACTCTCACCTAATTTTTTACAGCCTTCAGAGGTCCAATCAAACATACATATATACTGAAAGACATAACGGTATTGAAATTAGCGTTGGCCAAAAAATGGCTCACATTGAAACTCACGGTTTCTCAGTGATTCTCAGCGGTTCTCAGCGGTCCTCAGTGGCTCTCAGTGATATATTATCACAGTGGTTTTCAGTGATTCTCTATGTTAATTCTTCAAGTTTTGCAGTAATTCTGAGTATCTCTTCAGGGCTCTCGCTCCTTCGCGGTATTGCCCGGGCTCTCAGTAATTTCCCATTAACGGTCTTTAACTTCTTCCCCCAGTTGGACTCTGATCTGTTGGATATTTCTTCTTATTGTTTTGAGAGCATTCAGCTTCCGCTGTGTGGAAATGGTGGGCAACTAAAACCTCAATTATGCCGAAAATGTAGAAAGTCTGCATTTCCGCTCATCGCTATATGGTCTGATTAAAGTTTGGATATTTTAGCAGGGTTTTTGCGATAGTTTAAGAAACTCTGTAACATTTTTTGTACTTCAAGATAGAGAAAAGTTGCTCTCTATTGATCCAAAAAACCATTCGCACAACATTTATGTAAAAAAAGTTTGGACATTTTTTCTCCAACTTTATACTACATATATAAAGAAAGATTTATATCCTGCATATCTGGACATTATCCGCATAATATTACCGTTATAAATATTTAATTCGAATAAGATCTCAACTGAGCAGAGTTCAAGTGAACGCTCGATAAGCATTAACACTCCGTGTGGCAGAAATAATAAAACGACCGAAACTGTGCAAAAGCCTGGTGCGAACAACAACAAAAATTTCAAAAAATAAACGCACACGAACACGATCTAACCGATAATTTCAATGTGAATTGAGTCAAATTTCAGCGCTGAAATATTTGCAGTGAACGCTTGGCTGGGCGTTGGGCGGCGCTTTGTTGGCATAGCTGTTGCATGCAACATTTATTTATTTGCTCTTTTATGCAAGCCACATGCAGCAACTGGCGGCGTGGCAATATTTGCACTGCATTTTAATGGCAGCAAGTGTATATGATTATTTGTTGAATAAACAATTTGCGGATTCGTTTTTTCTTTTTTTTTTTAGAGAGGTCGATTGGAAAGTGGCTGGTGGATTGACGGACTGGGTATGCAATAAAAACGCAAGTGGCAGGCGATAAAGCGTTCAATAAAAAGACATAAATATTGTTTGCACAATTGATAAACAGTAATTTGACATTTTTGCTGGCTGCATTTTTTTGGAAATTTTCGCAATGTATGAATTGAGTGGGAAATTTGTCGAGGAGTTTATGATGGAGCTAAAAAATATGAGAAATGATATATTTTAAAATTTTTTCGGAAATGTTTTAGTTGCCTTTTAATTAATTGCCTCGACGGAGTGGCCTTAAAGAATTTTAATAATTTTTAATTAATTAATTTGTTTAAGAGTTTTTTGAGAGAACTCGCACTTCCACTCTCATTTAGCCCGAAATTGAGTGATAAATACTTAAAAATTATTTCCAAGGACAGTGGGATGCAGCTCAGTTTTGTTAAAAGTGCAAAATATCAAAATATTATATCTTTTGAAGGAGGTCATTTTCAGAGTGAGAACTGCTCGTTAAAATGTCAAAGCATTCTCATCGAAGAAAGTGCGAAAGACTTTTAGCGCAATGACAATTTTTCAAGAACCTAAGGCCTTGCCGATAAGCTTTATCCGACACAAAAATGTATGTAGTAATTTAAGTTCTTAGAAAATGGTATTGGTTAGTTGAAAAAAGAAGGCGCAAGACCGCCAGACCGCAAGCAGATGTACGTAAAACATCATTAGGGTCATTGTACTCCCGGGTGGTAACCGAATTAAACCAGCAAGACAGTTGATTTTGTAAAATACCTTATTTCTTTCAACCATCCTGTCCAGTGTGTTTTTAGTTGAAGTAATGGAAGCAGTGGAATATACGCCGTCTCAACCGCCTGAAAGCTGGGCATCCGAAAGGTTAATGTTTCAGCGTCTCATCATCCTCCGTGCATGCTCAATGCAGAGCCGAATCTACTTTTCAAATTTGTAAAGCTGGGATCTTATGGGTAGGTGCCCTGTGATCATCCCTATAATATTGCTAAGTTTATTTTTACCTAGAAGTGGAATTTTTTTTGGTATGTACACAATCAACACTACCACAAAATAATTTCGTTGTACCCGGTGTTGCTGGTATTTCAAAAGCTTGGGTGTTCCTCTAAGTTCCATTGCTTTAAACAACCCTTGAAGGAGCTGAATGGTATGGAGCACTGAAGGCCGTTTATGGGAGTTTAAAACTACCTGCTGCATATGGATTCCTTGGATACCTGTGGAACCTAAACAGGTTCCTGTTTCATCCATTCATCAGTCGGTGTCGTTCACAAAACCATGTGTCTATTTTTTCTATACTGTGGAATGAAAACATAGTGTTTAATTCTTCATGGATCTTTTGTTCATGCCAATTTATCCCGAGTTTATTATTAAGGTCGATTATGATACCACACCCGTAGTACTTTATAAAGTATAAAGGACTCAAAATCTGCATTTTAATTTGGTTTATGGAACATCATGCTAAAATGGTGATAAATCAAGACAGAGGAAGGACAGATGCCTATCACATGGATGAGGTGATAAGATATAAGGATTCCCTATGAAAACTTGCCAATAACTCTATTGCCTGCACTTGAATAGTGTTAATCTATCACTCTTGTCAACAGGTGCTAGTGCGGACTGAGTAGGCAATTGAGAAGTGTAGCCCTCTCTTAACGAACAAAGAGACGTTACTCATCATCCCCGTCCTGCTATAAGGTGCTGAGGCATGGACGATGAAAGGTTCTGCGGTAGATTTGAGGTCCTTTGCGCATAGGCAACTGCGAGTACAGTAGTAGATGGAACGATGAGCTATACGAGATATACGATGATATTGGCATAGTTCAGCGAATTAAGAGACAGCGGCTAGGTCATGTCATCCGAAGGGATAAAACACTCTAGCTCTGCGAGTATTCGACGTAGTGTTCGCCGGAGGAAGCAGAGGAAGAGGAAGACCTCCACTCCATTGGAAAAACCAGGTGGAACTTGCCTACACTTGGAATCCTCAATGAGTATCTCAAATCTGCGAAAGGAAAGAACGAATGGCGCGCTGCTGTAAACTTGGCTACAACCGCGTAAGCGGTGTCTACGCCAATAAAGAAGAATTAGATATGATTGATATTTAGAAAATATATCCCGGATTTGTAACAAACAAAGCACTGTGCATTTATTATAATTTTTTGTAATTTCCTTGCTGAAAAAATGATCAGTACATGTATAATATTTCTCATCGCTTAACCTTCACTTTTCATTTGATTTATTTATATCATTTAATTCAATTTTTTTATATTTCCCAAATTGTACCGGAAATCTTTAGCGTATATGGGCGAAAAAATGTTGCAACCTTGATCTTGCAACAATTACAAATTAGCTCAGCAATTGCATGTACACTTTAGATTAAACTGTATCACTAATTGTTTCAACTGCTAATGGCACTCAAACGGGCATAACACCTGTGACCGCAAATTTGATGTGCACGAGTCACTTAATAAATAACTTTTCAACTTTGTTTTACTCATTATTTCCTCTACTAAGTAAGAGCGAGTCATTTTCGCTTAACCACAAAATTGCGTGGCAAAATTTTAATTTATAAATTAATATTTTTTTACGTTGAAAGTGACGAGGAGTGCTTTAGATGCACATTAGGGTGATCGGTTGTTTTTTTTTTTTTTTTGCTGGAAAAAGTGGAAGCGATGTTTGATTAAGGAGTTGGATATTGATATTCAGGGAACTCTGAGTTTTTGAAGAAGTTTGTTGAATACAATAGCTTAATTTTCTGGTTCAGATATTTTTATTTGAACTATTCTGACACAACTTTTACCTGTTGAAGTTCCGTGTTATTCGAATTGTACTTAAAAAAGTACGAATCCGGCGCTTTCATATAGAAATCTTAAGAAATTATTCTGACAATTATTCAAGAGATTTTTAATTTTGACATATTTTGAAATAGAGTTGCCACTTATCCAAAAAAAATTCAAAATATGAGAGAGCATAAGACAAAAGACTTTTAATTCATCCATCCGCTAAATATCCAGGATGTCTTTAAACTTGATATTTTTTATATATAGAGTTGCCGTCCATCCATAAAACTGGAAATATCAGAAAATTTGAAAGGCGTCTAAAAAATATTCTGACAATTATTCTCGATATTTTAATTTTCACATATTTTAAAAAAGAGTTGCCACCGATCAATTGACTAAAAAAATGAAAAAATTGTGACGGAACATAAGGAAAATAAAGTCTACGGTATTTATTTACCATTTCGGTTAATTTTGACTTATTTTTTGGTATAGAGTTGCCACCCATCAAAAAAAAAATGAGTACACATATTAGGTTGTCAAAAAAGTCTTGCGGTATTTTCGCTAGTTGGCGCTGAAAGCGCGTAGTTCTAGTTTTATTCGTCGCATCGGGTCATGCTATATCTTTTTGGAAAGCTCATTTCACGCGCTAACACGTGTTTGATTGATTGTCGTTTCTTTTAAGTCGTTCGTGAGTTATAGCGTCGCAAACATGGAACAAAATAAAGAGAAAATACGGCACATTTTACAGTACTACTACGATAAAGGCAAAAATGCATCTCAAGCCGCCAATAAAATTTGTGCAGTTTATGGACCCGATACAGTTTCCATTTCCACCGCACAACGATGGTTTCAACGTTTTCGTTCTGGTGTAGAGGTGGTCGAAGATGCGCCACGCTCCGGAAGGCCTGTCGTCGAAAATTGCGATAAAATCGCTGAATTGGTCGAAAGAGACCGGCATAGTAGCAGCCGTAGCATCGGTGAAGAGCTGGGCATGAGTCATTAAAAATTCATTTCAATTTCAATAAAAAAAAATATTCAATACAAATACCGCAAGACTTTTTTGACAACCAATTATTTGTCCGAAGATATGGTAAAAAAAATCCACAGTATAACGGCAGGCTTCTATTAAAAATATTATGGGAAAGAGTTGCCACCTAACTAAACAAATTTAAATTCAAAATAATCGATAAAACTCAAAATAGAATAAATGTGTCCAAACTAAGTTTATTTTCCTTTCGGCAAGTCTTTAAATTGTACTTATTTTTGAACAGAGTTGCCACTCCTCAACAAAATAAAAATATGAGAATACATAAGTGTCTGCAGATAAGACAAAAAAAAATCCAGGGGATAGTTTGGGTAGGCCTCCTTTTAGATAATTTATAAAACAGAGTTGCCACATGTCGAAAAAAGTAAAAATATGAGAATACATACATAAGTGTCTGCAGATACGACAAAAAAAATCCAGGGGATAATTTGGGTAGGACTCCATTTAGATACTTTATAAAACAGAGTTGCCACATGTCGAAAAAAGTAAAAATATGAGAATACATATTTTTCTGAAGATAAAGTAAAAAAAAGTCTACGTCATAATTTGGGAAGGCCTTCCTTTAGACATATTATAGAACAGAGTTGCCGCCTACAAAAAATTAAGACTCAAAATATAACAAGAATAAAAAGTAAAAATACGTAAAATATCACAAAATGAGCGCCAAAGATATTGAGGCTATGGAAACCTTTAGTAAGATATTCATAAATATTTTGTATATTTTATTCCAAAACTATGTATGACCCAAATAGGATTGCATTAAAAACAACGACAACAAAACGTGAAGCATTGACCCAATAAACGTATTCAACAGGATGATGCATTAAACACATCAGCGCTGATGATGACTCCGCTGAACGCCCGAACATTGACGAGTGGGCGCTATTTAGGTTACTTAACCGTAAGCGTGATTGCTGTTTCGTGGTTGGCGAGTTTTCAGCAGCACACTGCAAAAATGGAAAAAACAACAACAACAATTTTTCAAGGCATAAAAATTGCAACGATCACAAAAATCTGTGTAACTACAATACAAAGGTATTTATTTGTAAAATTTATAATATTTTTTTCCTTCAATAAAACGTCACGAAGTAGGCGATAAGGCTGCCCGAAACCGTTTAAAATACAATGCCAGCGCGTTAACAGAATTTAAGCGTCGCATTAAAGCGTGTACTGAGCGGAGCGCAGATGAATTGTTGCAGGAAATGAGCACAAAGTGTGCATTAACACGTACGGCGCGTTGAAGTGATGAAATAGGCGGTGGCGCACAAAAGCAGAAAAAATATTTTTTAACCAAAAAAAAATAAAAAAAAAAATTGGGGATTTCACTTTCCGGCGCTACACTGCCGTTAGTGGCCAATGACAGGCAGCATCATTGCGCCAGCGCGCGTCTTCTGTCTCCTACAGCGGCCACCAATTGGGTACGCACGCTCGCCACGTACGCGCACGGCTATAAAAATTCAAGGAAAAACTGAAAAAATTCAACGTTTTATGTGTACAGTTACTTTGCGGCTGAAGGAGTTGAATAATTTTCACTTTTACAAAAACAATTGCCAGCTTTTCTCATTAAAAAAGAGGTTTCTTTCGTAAGCCGCAAGTAAAGTAGTGAAATTGTCTGCTAAGTACCCATTTCGCAGCTACTGCCAGAGCGCCTAAAGTCCATTACCTTTGCTCTGTATAGCCCAGTAGTGAAAACGGAGTTGTAGCACCTAAGGCTGGGCACACAGTGAAGCCGCGATCCCAGCAAGTGAGAGTAAAAGTGAAGTAGGGGAAGCAGCAGTAGTGCAAAGAGAAACAAGATTTCGATAAAAAAATATATTTTTTTATATTTATATAGCATTTCCTGTAATCCCGTTCCACTACGTTCCTAGCCTTAAGTAGCCAGCGTAGCCCTCATCAGTAGCAAACGAAAAACCAACCACAGCGTCGGCCACCATTTGTATTTGCTCACCTCATTTTGTGGGCTTTCTGTGCCAACACTCTTAATTTCATTTGGTCTCTTGACTTTTTTTGCGCGCCAACTTTCTTTTCTTCTATTTTGTTTTCTGCTGTGACGACCGGCAGTCAGTTGCGGTAGTGGTGGCCATCACAGCTGAGTCAAGTGTCAAAAGTGAAAATTGCTGTTATTGCAACAACATTTTGTGCGTCCGTTGTTTGTTCGCTGATCTTGCTGCTATCAGCTTGTTGTTGTTTGGGCCTACATATGTACATGTGACAGTGGACACCTCAACATTGGGCAATAAAGTCAGGCGTGGTTATGCGTGCGTAACTTTATTTGCTTTTTCTTCTACAAGTTGTTGTTGTTATTGTTGCATGCCACACTGTCGAAATGCCAGTTAAGAAAACATGCCCATTGTGTGCTAATTTTGGCGTACAAAGACATCGTTTATTACTCACTGCATGAGTAGGTTTGGGCTTAGTCAACGAAGTTAAGTTAAATACAGAAAATTCGGAAGTCAGTATATATGTACATTCTTCTTGTCAACTATTGATTCAAACCGTATGACTGCAAAAGTTGATTTCAAACTCAGATAAGCCGCGTACTTAGGTAAATGTGATTTTGGATCTCACATGCTTTGATTTCATACCAAACTATTTGGTTTATCAGTTCAGTGATCCCAGCCTTGGCATTATTTTCTCTGCTCACACATGTGGAAGAGTCCCTGTAGAAGAGCAGCGGTGAGTTTTTTTACGGGTGGTCAAAAGCTTGGGAATAGAGCTTCAATCTCACTAGTTGCAGTGTTGAAACGAGTAGGAAATCCGCTGGCTCCTTGCGTTCCTCTACTAGGTGGTTGGGCCTCAGGTTAGTTCGACAAACTCTGGTCAACCGCTAGCAACTGTCCAATTGAAAGGTCCTTCTGGTATCTCCGTTCTCAGCACAGCTCTGTTTTCATTAGACGCGTGAGTTATAGCCGACCACCGTCAACCGGGATGAAAGAGATGCATATAAATACTTCATTTGATATATTGTCTTTGTCAGATAAAGGCTAAAATACTCCTCATCTAATACTTTTAAACGCCCCAAAAAAATAGCAGAAACATATAAACATAAAACATCTTAGCAGCTTTTTGAGAGATAAAAGGCTTTGTGGAATGCAGGATGGAGCCATGTGTAGAAGTTCACGCAAGTCCTCTGAGTGTTATTCACTTGGGAATGTTCAGAAACGATTATTTTACATATGGCTCAAGCAGCTCACGACTTCCGGTCTTAGACCAAGTATCCTCTGGGAAACCGAAAAACATCCGTTTGAAGGTGAGCTAAAGGGAGAAGATGCGACCCTCCCCAGGGTTCAGCGCTGAGTTTGGGACCCGCCACATCCTACGAAAGTAAGAAAACAGCCTTGCTTTTGTAAAATCGGCTATAACCCGTTAAGCTGTGTCTACGCCAATAAAGAAAAAGAAGGTCTTTCACCTTTGCTGAGAGTTAATATCCGACTACAGAAATTTTTAAGTGGCTTCACACAGTCTATAACAAACTAACTGTGGTTCCCCCCGAAAATTGACAGGTCAGCCATCTAGCCTAACATAGTTTATTCGAACTTTAATTTTGAATTTAACAGAGGAACACTACCTCATTTTAAGCTAAATGTGAGGAACAGTGGCTCAGCTTTACCCTCCAGGTCATCACTGCTCAGTTAGGGATGAAATGTGATTTCCAATCAACATTAAACGTCTTCTCTTAAAGCCAACTTTAATCTATTATGGGAGTTCTGCGTTGACCGAAACTAATGGTTGTCCGATGCTGCAAGGTCAGGGCTGTATGATGGATGCATTAAAACTTCCCAGCCAAGCTCTCCCAGTTTTTTCCGAGCCATCAAAGATGTGTGTGGTCTAGCGTTGTCCAGATAGAAGACGAAGCCCTTTCTGTTATTCAGTTCTGGCCATTTTTCTCGATTGCTTGCTTTAATATCATCAATTGACAGTAAAATGTAGAATCAATCGTTCGACCAGGCTTGAGCAGCTCATAGTGGAAGATTCCTTCCCAATCCCACAAAACACTCAGCATAACCTATCGAGGCGTCCATCCTGAAATTTTCGAACACGTACTGACCATAATCTTTTTCGCACATTATTGTCGTATTTAATCCACTTTTCCTCTCCTGTTACCATTTGTTTCAGAAATGGTTCGATTTCATTTTGTTTCAGCAAAGAATCGCAGATGTTAATTTGGTCTATAAAATTTTTAACAGGCAATTCATGTGATATCCAAACATCGAGCTCCTTTTTGTAGCCAGCTTTTTTTAAATGTTTCAAAACCGTTTGATGATGAATGTTAAGTTCCTTAGCGATGTCATGGCTGCTTAAGTGACGGTCCTGGTCAAACTTTCCATAAATTCATCGAATTTTTCATCGTTAGGTCGACCAGAGCGAGGTACATCTTTCACATCGAAATTTCCAGAACGGAAGCGAGCGAACCATTGTTGTGCTACATGAGCTGATACAGCATCGTCTCCGTAAACTTTTCAAATTTCATTGGTGGCTTGCGTGTCATTCTTCCCTTTTTTATACAAAAATTTCAAGATATAGCGATTTTCACTCATTTTTGAACAGCTGTAATTTTTTTAACTCCCCGATTTTTTTTGGTTAAATGAAGCTTAAAATCCCACCATTCCAACACTATATGGTATGACACAATGTGATTGGTAACATTGGAGATATACAACTGAAACAACTTCTATTGACAAAATACGAAAATTTTTTCGACTACCCAATATTTTTATAGGCAGAGACGATGATATGTAGGTCTTCCACATTTGAGATATCGATTTGAAATTTTGCAAACGTCCGTCTCCGATTTTCGCCGATATTGGACGAGTATAGCATATAGCTGCAATACAAACTGATCAACCAAAATCAAAGTATTGTATGGAACGATTGATTATATCTTCACTAAATCTGACCTTTATATATATTACAAGGCAGCACTAGAGGCTCCGAAGAAATTGACCAGATCGGAACACTAAAGCAAATAAATTCCTTACATACTCGTGCTGGCTGGTCAAAATCAAGAAAAAGTTCTTTTCATACCTTTTTATGCTACAAGAAATATAACCGCTGCGGTGCTTTAAATATTTTTTACTAACGAAATTTCTTTGCACAACGAATCAACGATTTAATGGCTCAGCGGTCCACTCATTCACCTGTAAAAGGTTCCAACAATTTTGGTGAAGTTATTGGTAAATAAGTGCAGAACAAAGAAGGCCACTGTGTGCCCGACGCGAGCAGAGAAAGACTTGCTCAAAAGAAGAATTCGAAAAATTTCAATATTTGTGGTATCAATAAAGAGCAGAAAATCGGTGGCGCCGAAGAAAAATGAGCAAAGATATACAAATTTATTAATAAAGGAAGAAAATTAATAAGTAAATAAAAAGAAAATACAAATAATTGATAGTAAATGAAATAATGATGAAAATTGATGATGAGTGGCAAGCATCACTCATACGCCAGCGAAACCCTGAAAGTGTAACAAAATGATGAGCACACAAAATAAGCACAAATAAAGGGAAAATGCGGAAAAGTAGAGGAAAATGAAAGTAATTAAAATGGTTAACAAGATGAAAGGCGAAATGTATGTTGTTGTTGTGCAACAATTTTTGTATCATTACTGGCATGATGAGACTGTGTTTGTTATTGTGTTTTTTTTTTTGTTTGCTGCGACTGCCGGGACCTGCTCGACTTTTCATGGTTTGTTGAGCTGCGCCTCAAATTTAACGTTTCTTTTTATGGCCGCTTTGTTGTGCTGCCAGCTTTTGTTGTTGCTATTGTATTTTTGGACTTTACAAAACCAACAATTTTACAGTTTTTCTCTTTCTGTTTGGATTTTACGCTAATTTTGTGCAATTGTGCGGCTAACTGTCAGTCTATTTGCTCGGCTGCCGATTCGGCGCGCTGTTTTCCTCCATTTATCTCTGAGTGTGTATGTAAGTACATATGTATGTGTGTGTGTGCGTGTTTGTCGTGCATTGTGCTGCCATTTCGACAGTAATTGCGCGGAATTGTATTTGTTGGCGCAGCTCGACGCTGTCAGCTTATTTGTTTGCCGCTGCTGCTTCTTGAAATTTAACTGCACCCGACGCCCTCCCGCTCGGCTGACTCGTTGTTAGCTTCGAGGGCCTTTTGTTGGCCATAATTACTGTTGTTGCCATTACGGCTGTGTATCGGTCTGTGTTTGCGATGACACAGGTGAACCTAATTAGGCCACTTCTGTTTTATTTGTTAACCAACAATTTAAAAGAAACAAAAAATAGCAACAAAAAATGTGTGCTGAAAAAAGTTAAAGAAAAAAGTATTAAATAAACACAAAAGATATAAATGAAGGCGAAAATGCCACCAGCGTCAAGCAACAAAAGGCACAGCTGGACGCTGAGCAGACAAGTGACTTCATTTTTATCGGTATTTGCTTCGAGCAAAAGTGAAATTGCAGCGTGAAATATCTTTCTCTGCTTTTTCTGGGGTTTTATTTTGAGTTTTATCTTAAGCATAGCCTAAAATTTGCACGTGTTGCTAAGCTTTTACATACATACCATATATCACGATATGAACGCATGTTTTGGCGAAAAGCTGTCATCGATTCATAATTTGCTTGAAAGTAGTTAAAAATTCTTATATCGAAGATATTGGTTTCATATATGGAAAACATCAAAAATGTGACTGTGGGCCCGGCACCGCCCACTTTTAAGTACACTTCTATATTTTACAAGCTGCTTCCCCGAAGCGGTCCAATTTTCATACCTAAGCTTTTCTATTAAAAAGAAATGTAAGAAGGAATGACTCTCAAATCGAACCATAACAACGCCCACTTTCTATATGCTACTTCGAATGCCATCAACGTCTCTTACCTCCTAATAGATAACGAAAATTTTCAAGCTATTTCTGGCTTAATGACTTCGTCAGCAAACAAAATTGTCGCTATTGGGGTGAGTCATTATTGCATTCCCGAAAATATTAGCGTTTGGTGCGAATTGTGGTAAGACGGCATCAATGGGCCTTTTTTTCTTTCGAACTGAGGTAGCAATGGCAATGAGTTGGTGCTTCAGAATCGACGATTAATAGTCATAGATCTTACTGGCATCGTTAGAATATCGATCGAGGATCAGTGAAAACCGTTTTGAAAGATCATTTTGGCCTGAGAAAAGTGAGAGCATGATTGGTTCCAAAATTATTAAATTTTTTCGAAAAACAGCGTCGCTTTAATGTCTGTGAAGCAATGCTTTTCGACTACAAAATATCATGAAACTTATTATTACAGGCGACAAGTGTTGAATCTATGTTTACTACCTGGAAACAGGCGATCAATCGGCCGGATATCGTGCCAAAAGTGAGCCGAAACCGAAAAAACCTCGTCAAAGTAGATCAAAAATCAAGGTTATGTTGATAGTTTTCTTCGATTATCGAGATGTGGTGTACTCCGAATTCCTTCCGACCGGCCAAACTGTCAACAAGGAATACTATTTGAGTCTTATGCGTCGTTTGCGCGAAGCTATTCGTAAAAAGGGACCGGAATTATGAGCCAACAACTCTTGGTGTTTGCACCAGGATAATGCGCCGTCGCATACTGCATTTATTCTTCGTGAGTTTTTCTCCAAATTTTCAAACAATATCGTGCCGTAACCACCGGATCTGTCTGATTTAGCTCCGTGTGACTTCTGGCTATTCAAAAAACTCAAACGACCGCTACGGCGAAACCATTTTGGGTCAATTGAAGACATTAAACGTGAATCGCTACGCGCATTGAAGGCTATTCCGGAAATTCTGTTTCGAAGAGAGGAAAAAACGTTGGCACAAGTGTATTAGGGGATTACTTGAAGGGGGACGACACAGAGTTTGAAGAATATATTAAGAATTATAAAATGATAAAGAAAGTATTAATATTTTTTGCTCATAGTCATTTTAATTTTTTTCCTTTTTGTCTGTTCCTTAATTTTTTCTCTTTCCATGTCGCTGAACTCATTTTGTGCCAATAACTGCGTTCTTGTTTCAAGAAACACTTGCGAATTATTTTTTTTTTCGACAAAGCCACGAAATGAGGTTGCACTAAAATATTTACGTTATATTTATATTTGCGAAATTGGATAAACCTAAAAATATACTTGCAAATTTGACATAAATAAATGATTTGGAAACAATGTCCTCTAAATATTTGCATTTGAGCAGCTGATAAAGAAGTAAATAAATACAAAAGAGAACTCAGTAACCTAATTAAAGAAAGTAAATTTTTATTTTTGGCATATAATTTTTTTTTTTAATTTTAAAAATTAAAAAGGACTTAAGTTTATCTTTCTAAAAAGATAACGAACTGACTAATGATAGTAAAAAATCTCATAAAAATTGCGAAGATTTGGTAAATCCCATCATTTTTGGATGTGTGTGCATGAGCACTGGAAGAAATGCAATATATACTCTGCATATATGAAAACAATCTGCATGCAGAGCAAGTAGTTTAGTATCCTGTAGGAAATATTTATAATTTTTTTTTATATTTTTCAAGCATATATAAACCTTCGAAAAATTTTTAAACTATAATGATAACCCTTCACTAAATGGATAGTATCAATATGCTTAACCTCCTGAAATAAGAATTTTTAGTCAGATGTATTCTTGAAAGACAATCAACCGCCGCTCACGGATCACTCTTCACCACGGCAAAGCGAGCTCTCACACATCGATTCAAAAAACTGCATTTTTGAGCACTCAAAATATCGATTTGATGAGTCAACCACCGTATATTTCTGACTTGGCACCAAATATCTGCTTTTTATTCATAAACTAATAAAAAATAAACTAAGAAATCCACATTTTCGACACCTAAAGAGGCGGTTAACGCGTTCTGAAGGCATGTTTTGGAGATACCTCAATCAGAGTGACAAAAGTGCTTGGATAATTGGTTCAAACGCATGCCAAAGTATATATGTAGATCTTAATGGAGAATATAAAAAATAAACCGATTTTCGGTGAATAGAATTCGTTTCTGTTCTCTAATCTCGAAATGAAGAAGGCAATCTTGCTGTTTTTATTGTTGAAGCGGCAGAATTCTGCCGAGTTGACAGTCCTTGACCAGATAAAAAAATCCGGGTCCGTTCCGGTTATTTATACCCGACAGTCGTGGGAACGGAAAGAGCAACCCTGGTATGGGACGGTTTTCTCATAACTATAGATATTCTATGCTCTGTTTCTATTATTATTATTAAATCTTCTTCAGTAAAGTATTCGTTTGAAATTTATAAGTTATTGGATACTCACTGTATGGTCTGATTAGTCAAACGTTTCAGTAAGATTTAATATCACATTTTTTATGTTTATTATTGATGTCAGTTGTGTTCGCAACCTGAATAAATACCGGTCTCATGTCTATTATCAAACGATGTCGTTTACTACAAGTACGTAATTTGAAGAAATAACACTGGCCTTTTTGGTGCCTAAGATTTTATACCTGATTTTGGATGTATTTTGTGAGTTGATACGAGAAAACAAGTCACATTTTCCATATCAGCTCTTGTTCATAAGAAAGAAGCAAAAACATCTAGTAGCGGGAATGTGGTTCATCCTACCTACTATACCGGCTACTGATGCGTACAGAGCTGCACCAAACCAAAAAATTATTTTTGTAGGCCAGTGTAAGAGTCGAAAATATATTTAAATATAAGAATGTTTTGCACTTTCTAAATTTCTTATATACTATAAATCATTCATTAGAAAACTCTAAAAAAATTTGTAAAATTTTTCCTACAGGGTCACTTAAAATAAATAAACTTGTGTCGAGTCAACGGTTTGATGCCAAAAGCTGTTAGTTGTCACCGCCTTGCATGCCAATTCAAAATCAATGCAGTCGTACGATATTGTTGTTGTTCGAGTGTCGCCGATGTCGTTGTGTGAATATTATATTTCCGGTACGTTTTTATAGTCCATTTCCGGTGATCTGTCATCTGATGGCTTTTTTCGTTTGTTATTTGTACGAAGGTGCTGGTGTATAAATACATACATACGTACATAAAAGACCATATTTCAGATAGCTCGGAGAGATTAGTTCTAACTTTCTTATGAGAAGTTCAATTCAACTCTTCACTCCGTCGCACCCAGTAAAAAATATATATATTCAGATAAAAGTTTGAAGTTCCGAAAAATCAGAATAAAATCCTTCGGAGTTGAAGCTAATACATACAAATTGTGAGGAATTTAGTGGAGACTTGGCCGTTTAGAAGGAATGCACTTTTATGCGAGTAGATGACCACAATTAACGACTCAAGGTTCATTATTTGAGGTTAGACACGTCTGTCTGCTCAAGTTTATGGAAAACTCGTCGTCTGCCAGCTGATTGTAGTAGAAAAGCTGTGTAAGAATTGAAGTAAACAAGTATTGCCAGAGTAAAGGTGATTTTCCTAATTTGGAAGGAATCACTGAACTGAGTTTCATTAATGAAGAAATGATTGAATCACTTCTCAACATCGTTTCGATGGAGTTCTCAACTGCTACTTCCCCATAGAAGTTTCGAAACCTCGAATAAGCCGCAAAATATATTTGCCACACTTAAACTCGCTTCTTCTTGAAAGATTTGTCATACATAACATCCACCCTTTCCAACGCAATCATCTTCTAGCAGCAACCATTTGCATTCCGCCTAGCGGCCTGGTCGCCATTCGCAGCTCGTGAAAACCGTTGCAACATTTCGTTGTCGCGCATAGATTACGCCTCATTACAGGCAGTTGGGAAACTTTTATGCTGCATTCGCAAAATTTTTTAGGATTTCCACACAGCGACGGCGGCGCGCTGCCACGCGGACGGTTTTGTAACGCAGTTTAGCTGCAATTTTGAACGCGGACGCCAGTCAAAACTATTTCGCACAAAAAGTAATTAGCTGTTTTTCTATTTAGCTCATATTTTATTCAATGGCCAGCTATGTTGGTCTAATAGTTTTAAAGGGGCTGCCTTGGGTAACGAAAATTTAAGCATAAGCAGTTAGTAATTTTAAATGCAGTTGAAAACTTAAAGTTTTTGGTGCATTTAAATATTAAATTGCTAAATGCTGCTCCGAAGCAAGTAGTTAAGTAAAGTTATGTTAAGTTATGTTAAGTTATGTTAAATTAAGTTAAGTTAAGTTGAGTTAAGTTATATTATGTTAAACTAAGTTAAGTCATTTTAAGTTAGGTTAAGTTAAGTTAAGTTATGTTATGTTAAACTAAGTTAAGTTATATTATATTAAACTAAGTTAAGTCATTTTAAGTTAAGTTAAGTCCAGCTAAGTTAAGTTAAGATAAGTTAGGTTAAGTTAAGTCAAGTTAAGTCAAGTTAAGTTAAGTTAAGTTAAGTTAAGTTAAGTTAAGCTAAGTTAAGATAAGATAAGTTAAGTCAAGTCAAGTCAAGTTAAGTTAAGTTAAGTTAAGTCAAGTTAAGTCAAGTTAAGTTAAGTTGAGTTCAGATAAGTTAAAGTTAAGTTAAGTGAAGTCAAGAGGAATAAAACTAAGAAAACTATATTTAAGTAATAAGTCACAGTAAAATTCAGACACTACGCTGCTAAAACCATTGCAAAGAAAAAACGTTAAATTTTAGCTTAAACATTTTTCCAAAAGCTTTTTAAACTTTTAGCGACATGTTTCTGTTCAGAAACCTTTCAAAATAACATTACTTAGCTCAAATAAGTGCATATACCCTCAAATGCAAATACACATATTTCTTATCAACACGCGTTTGCACACCCTACAATATGCGGTCTTCTATTGCAAGTCAACCATTAATGCGTTGCTCACCAAGTTGATGATAAGCTTAAGTACTCAACACCGCTGGGAAACCATAATCACTGACTTCCATTGACGTGTGTAATTTTTGTGCTGACACGTACGAGCACTGCAATAAATCGGTGTTTTATGAATATTCTTTTGTCTTGCCAGTTAAATAACTTTTTGAATATTTTTGCTGCCTTTTGCAATACGTTCCACTTTGTTTTTTTTCCTCTGCCGTGCATCCGCAAAGCTTTTACGATTTGGAGCGTCGTATCGCTTTACATATGCTTAGCTGAAAGTGAAATTGCAATTATTATGGGTGCTTATGGGTGTATACATATGTATGTATGTGTACACAATTACAATATTTGAATATGCTTTTCAATTTATCGAAGCTGCGAAGGTTACGTATACGCCCAAGAGAGCTGAACATCAATTATTGATTTTGTAATAATAACCAAGGTAAATAATTTTTGAAAACAAAAAAAATCACAGTAAAATGAAACCTCATTGCAGTTTTTGACATCAAAGGCATTGTCCACCATGAATTTGTTCTTCCTGGACAAACCGTCAACGCCAAGTCTTACGCGGAAGTCCTCAAGAGACTCAATCGGGTCCGACAAGACATTGCAGCTGTTTGGAAGTTGCACCACGACAACGCCCCGGCTCACACCGCCTTTCTTGTGAATAGCTACATAACCAAGGCAGGCATCCCAACCCTTCCGTAGCCGCCCTACAGCCCAGATGTGGCCCCCCTGTATTTTTTGTTTCCTTGCCTGTAAAGGCCGATGAAAGGCAAGCAATTCGAGACGATAGACGGGATGCAAGCAGCATGCACCTCAGCTCTCGAAGCTATGCCAGATAATTCCTTCCGTGTCGCCTTAATAACGTCTCACTATTCAGCTAAAAAATGAAGCGAAGTTTTCTAAATATTTAACAGTGGTCTATGGCCATAACAAAATGGTGAGAAATTGTAAGGCCAAATCCCATTAGGTTGGGAACGACCGGCTGTTCCTCTGTCAGCTTTGGCGAAAGTAAGGCTGAAGCATGTTTGTTCCATGCTTTCTACGAACCAAGCGAATTGGCTAGAATAGATATTAACCAGCTCAACAAATTCGTGGCTGGCTCTGTGCGCTTTCTAGATATTTGTCGCTCTTTTTGAACCGTACTTAAGAGTTCTAAGCAACACAATGGATAAGCGTCTCTATCAGTCCAAGTAAAACTATTGATGGGAAAAGCAAACAACAATGCTCTAAGAAAGGGATCGTTAGTTTTTAGTGCAAGAGCAGATTTTGAAGCGAGAGCAGATGATGTTCTCGCCTGTAGGGAACTTGCCTTTGGGGAATGAATTTTTGACTGCTTAGAAAAATCCAAAACTTTATTTCACGCAAAGATGAAAACATCAGTTAATTGCGTGAATATGCATCGAGTATACTCGGAGCTGAAGGGTGTCTACAACAAAACTACCAACTACAAGCATTTAGCTAAAACTTACAACAGAATGTTCATAAAGACGGTAGAGCACGTAGAGAAACTATGAAGTAATGACGAAGCACAGCAAATATCACAAAAGTGATAAATTGCCGGATGACCATGGCCAGTGAGCAGAGTGTGCAACAACAATAATAAACACAACACCAACGAAAATAACCCATAAATTCTCACATATTCATTATGTCAACAACTCGGGCAACGAAGCGCCGATAACAAGAAGCAAGAGCAACAACAACAGCAAGAGCAACAGGAAAAGCAATAAAAACAATAAAGCAAAACTGAAAAAAGCAAGCTCGCAAAGCAAAAAAGGGCACGCAAATTCAAATTGAACCGCGAAAAAGTGCTATTATCTAACGCCGAAGCCAAAGAGCAGCAGCGAACATATAGTTCACTACAGTCACACATACACATGTACATACTGTACCTAAGTAAGTGTGTGTGTGTGAACACGGCACATTGGTTTTAACTCCAGCACGCTAACAAGAACAGCGAATGGGCGCACACAAAAAAAAACAACAGCAACACCGTGTGCGCAGCTATTTGCATTTGTGTAGCTCGTCGTGTAATTCATATAAATGTCATAATTTATTTGACCCTGAAAACGGCGACGAGTACTAAAGGCAAATTGAAAGCCAGCTAAAAGTAAAATACTTCTTTTCCACGAAGTGTTGGCCATAAGCGAAATTGGGTAACAAGTGAATGGCTGAAATGCTCCCACAACGGATGGATGATGAGTAAAGCGTAATTTGCTTAGTAGAAAAAGCAGACGGCAGTTTTTAATTAAATCACAGAACTTCTTTCAGACAGAACTAGGGACAAGACTTAAGTACATTATTAAAGCAAATATCTTTTCGCATACCTTGAAAATGCCTGTCCTATCAAATTCCAAAAATAATGAGAAAATTATCTACTAATATTGTAATTTACGTAGAATCCTTTCATATTTCCGGATTTGATAACCCTAGCGTTGCAATCTGGCAAATCATAACTCTATCGTAAAGTTTGACAATTTTGATGTTATGCAAACGTTTTGAAATATGACCGCTTTTTAACATATATATATACAGTAACTTAAAATATTCATATCGAACAAAAATTGGCATTAAATCGCGAACACTTTTACAACTTTCAAAGTTGATACAATTTTCAGTAGTGGAGCTGCCTCAAGGATACCTCTAGGCATTA